>NW_006399762.1:27355773-27360483 GCF_000299155.1 Elephantulus edwardii
TTTTATACAATATTTATCCTTGTGGGACTGAGTTAGTTCACTCAGCATAATGCTCTCCAGTCCCTCCCAAGGTAGGTAATAATTTACAAAATCATTGTTCCTGCGTGCTTCATTGTTGCAGACCAAGGGTAAAGTATTTTTATAATTATTAATAATGAGACAGATAGCCATGAATGAGATAGAGCAGAGCATGAAAAACAGGGGGACAGCAGTTCTCTCCTGAAGACCCCTATTCCAGATTCCCTGTATCTTTATTCAAAACTATCAGGAAGTAAATCACAAAGAGAATTCAATGCAAATGAAGCCAAGTTCTTTCTATTGAAAACCTTCCTCTTTTCTCAGGAAGGAGGGGTCAGCAAGTACAATGCAAGAATCCAGTAAACCCTTAAGGATTGTCTTGGTGCCTCAGGGTGAATTCTAGCTTGGACCTGGCCTCCCCCACATCTTGAGATATCATTCAATTTATTATAATATTTAGTATTGGCTTCCCATACATGGTATCATATTCAATTGTGTGAATGTACCATAATTTCTCAATCCATTCATTTGTGGTTGGACATTTGGGCTGTTTCCATGTTCTTGTGGTGGTGAATAATGCTTCTATGAAAATAAGTGTACAGATCTCTGTTTGTGCCTCAGTTCTCATTTTCTCAGGGTATATTTCAAGTAGTGGAATATTTGGGTCATATGAAATTTCTATGTTCATCTTTTTGAGGACGTGCCAAACTGCCTTCCAGAATGATTGTACAATTTTACAATCCTACCAACAATTATTATCATTCCAGAATGATTGTACCATTTTACAATCCCACCAACAAGTTCTTTCCTTGCCACATCTCCAGAATTTATTACTTGCTGCCCTGTTAAACTTTGCTACTGTTACTAGAGTGAGATGATACCTCATTGTGGTTTTGAATGGCATCTCTTTTATTTCCAGCAATTTGGAGCATTTCTTCAGGTGTCTGTTTGCCATTTGAATATCTTCCTCTGTGAAAATCCTTTCCATGTCTTTTGTCCATTTTGTAATTGGATTATCAGTCTTTTTCTTGTGGAGGTCCAGGAGTATTCTGTAAACATTCATTATATAAGACTCTTGTCTGAGATGGTATTGCCAATGTTTATTTCCAGTCAATAGGTTTTCTTTTCACCTGCTGCAAAAAGTTTTTGATGTACCCATGGATTTAATCTTTAGAAGGTTCCATTCATTGATTTTATCTTTTTAAGATAGTGTATTTTTGGCTGTATTAGGCAATTTTATATTCAATATTGTACTGAGAGTGCTTGCTAGGACAATATGACAAGAAAGGAAACAAAAAGGTATCCAGATCGGCAAAGAGATGGTTAAACTGTTGCTACATGCAGATGATATAATAGTGTACACAGAAAACCCCAAGTACTCTACAAAAAAACCTGCTAGAGTTGGTAGGCCAATTTATTAGAGTGGCAGGATATAAGATAAATGTCTAAAAATCAATAAGGTTCCTCTACAATAACAAAGAGAACTCAGAGTAGGAAATAAAGAAAGAAATATTATTTGCAATAGCCAACCACAAATTGAGAACTTGGGAATGAACTGAACTAGAGATAATAAAAAGACTAATACAAAGAAAACTACAGAGCATTTCTGCAAGAAACTATAAAAGACCTAATGAAATGGAAAAAGGTGCCCTGTCCATGGATAGGAATTCAATATTGTTCAATATTGTGAAAATGACAGTCCTACCAAAAGCAAGCTACATGTTCAACAAAATACCAATCCAAATACCAAATTCATTTTTTAAGGAGATTGAAAGGGAAATTATCAAATGTATTTGGAGAAGCAAGAGACCTCGAATAAGCAAAACACTTCTGAGAAACAAAAATGAGGTTGGAGGCATAGCACTCCCTGACCTCAAAACCTATTACACAGTAGTAGTAACCAAAATAGCATGGTATAGGTACAATAACAGGCACATAGACCAATGGAACAGAATTGAGAACCCAGAAATTGACCCAGCTATCTATGGTCAACTGATATTCAACAAGGAAATCAAAGCTATCAAATGGGGAAATGATAACCTCTTCAACAAATAGTACTGGCAAAACTGGACTTTCACTTGCAGAAAGTTGAAACAGGATCCACGTCTCACACTATACACAAAAATCAACTCAAGGTGGATCAGAGACCTGGGAGTAAAGCCCCAAACCATAAAGTTCATAAGAGACAAACTGGGATCAAGCTTAGACGTACAAGTCCAAGGTATAAAGAGAATGCCAAATACAGCCAGAAATGAATACTTCTTAATACGTGAGCTCAGGTATTTGATTTTCAATCTGAGAAAATTTTAATTCAAACATACGTTAAATTATAATGTTGGATGTAGTTACTGTGCTATCTTTTTTAAAGATACTGAAATGTTTAAATTTTCATTTTTTTATTACTTATGGATATCACTTCTTTTTTCACTTCACTGTACCTTACAAAATCTACAGTTTAGTCTAGCATTTCAAATTTGTACTTAAGGCATTCACTCAATTCTTTACATTTTCATGAGTATATAACTAACTTCTATAAGGTACAAATTATGTTGCTAATTCTTCATTTCTTCCAATATTTATGAATACTTGATCCTATTTTGTTGCATTTCAGTCTTAAGTCATTATTTACTTTCTCCTTTTCATTTTTCTACAAAGAATATACATCTAAAATATTTTCAACTTTTTTGGAGTGCAGTTTCTCTTAGTCTTTATTCCTGCTTCTTCTTGTAGTTAGTTGTTATTGAGCTGAATACAACTCATATCAATCCTATCAATAACAGATAATTTCTGACACACTTGAGCCAATTGCTCCAGTCACTGTGTCAATCTCTCTCACTGAGGTTCTTCATCTTTCTTTTTTAAGTTTTATTTTATTAATTTTAATGAACATTTACAGAGATTTTGGATTTGTATTCATTGTTACATTTTTCTCCCTGCTTACCCTCCATCTTGCTAAACATGATGTCTCTTTTCAAGGAATAGCTTCTCCTAGCAAAATACCCAAAGTATGTGAGGTGAAGCATTGTTATCTTTGCCTCCAATGAGCACTCTGGCTATACTTTCTCCAAGTTTGTTCTTTTGGTAGTCTACGGGATATATAGTACTGTTCTCCAACAACACCACTCAAAGGAATTCTTTTTCTCTCTTCCTAATTGATTGTCCAGCTGTAATATACATAAAGAGTGGAAGAAAATATAATGGTCTGAATCAGGCCCACCTTATTCCTCAAATTGATATTATTGCTCCTCAATAATTTAGAAAATATCCTGACAGTGCACTTTCCCAATGTTATACATCTTCCACTTATTAATTACTGCTGGTATCAAGGGTAACGGTTGTGGATCTAAGTAAGATGAATTTTTTTACAGTTTCAACATTTCTCCATCTATCATGATATTCCCTATTGGTTGAGTGGTGAGAATTTCTGATTTCTTTATGCTGACATGTAATCTCTATTGAAGGCTGTAATCTTTGATCTTCTGTAGCAAACACTTCAAATCCTTCTTACTTTCAGCAAACAAGGTTGTGTCATCTGCATAATGCAGGTTGTTTAGTCTTAATCCTACCTTGATGTTGTATTCTTATTAGTAGAGTCTGGTTTCTCAACATACAGATTCACACCTTTCTTTTTTTATATTACCATTTGGATTTATTAATATATGTATGTAATAATAGAGTTTATTCAATTATTCATATTTTTGTAAATTCATTTGAGCCTTGGTCATTGAATAATTAAAGTTCCAGCAACCAAAAAATTTAAACATGTCTCATTCAAGTCTCCCAGAAATTTAGGAGAGTTGTTGAGGGGTTGGAGTCTAGCCTCAAAAAACTTAGGTTCACATCCCAATTATTTTTTTTTTTTTTGAGATGAGTACTTTTTTTAAAAATTTAGGTTGTTTATTTTTCATTTCAATGAACATCTACAGAGATTTTGGAATTCCATTCACTCATTGTTGCACCCTTCTCCCCGCACAAACCCCTCCCCCCCCACTCCGTAGATTCACGCCTTTCTTAAAACCATGCAATGTTCCCTTGTTCTGTTAGCCCAACAACTTCTTGGCCTAGTCCTTGGTTTCACTAGGTTTCTAGTCCTGGGATTCCTGTTCTTCTCAATACTAGCCATATTTTGTTACGATTCACACAGTGAAATGTCTTTGCATAGTCAAGAAAGCATAAATAGACTTTCTTCTGGTATTCTTTGCTTTCAACAAATGATCCATTTCACATCAGCAATGATAACACTTGTGCTATAGCCTCTTCTAAATACATCTTGAACTTCTGGCAGTTCTTTGTTCATGTGCTGTTCTAGTTGTTTTTGGATAATCTTCAGAAATATTTTGCTTGCATGTAATGATAATAACAATAATGTTTGACAATCTCCACCTTCTGTCATATCACCTTTCTTAGGAATGGAAAAGGATATGGATCTCGCCCAGTCATTCGGGCAGGTGTCGTCCAAATTTCCTGGCATCTACTAGGGCTACACCTGTTACTGGAAGCATGTCAACTGACCTCTCATTGATTTCTGGGAACTTATAACAGTACATTGACAGAGAAATACCGGAAATATAAGCTTGATTGGAAGAAGTCATGGCCCTAAAGACATGATTGTCAATATCAGATGGATCTTGGCAGAAAACAAAGAGTACCAGAGGAATGTCTGTGTTCCATTGACTATGCAAAGTCATTTGA
>NW_006399762.1:27361518-27373295 GCF_000299155.1 Elephantulus edwardii
TCAAAAAACGTATTGCGATTGGAAAGTCTACTGTTAGGGACCTCTCCAGGGTACTGAAGAGCAATGGTGTCACTCTGGAGACTAAGGTGTGTCCGATACAGGCTATGGTCTTTGCAATCACTTGTTATGCATCAGAGAGTTGGACAATGAATAAGGAGGATAGAAGGCGAATTGATGCCTTTGAGCTACGGTGCTGGAGAAGAGTATTGAATGTACCAAGGACTGTCAAGAAAACAGATTCGTCCTGGAGAGGATTAGACCAGGCTGTTCCTTGGAGGAAAGGATTCTGAGGCTTTGTCTGACATACTTTGGATGTGTTGTAAGGAGGGATAGGTCCTCAGAGAGGGACATCATGCTTGGAAGGGTGGAGGGACAGCGCAGAAGGGTAAGAACCTCTATGAGATGGATTGATTCAGTGACTGGGGTAATTGGGATGGGTGTGTCAGAGGCAGTGTGATTGGCACTTCATAGAGCAGGGTTTAGGGTTGTTATACACAGGGTCACTATGAGTCGCAAGCGACTTGATGGCACATAACAACAACAACAACAGTATATAAAGGATACATCCTGTCTCCATATATTTTTAATCCATATGCAGAACAGATCATTTCGGAAGCAGGGCTTTATGAGTAAGAATATGGCATCAGAATCGGAGGAAGACTAATCAACAACCTATATTATTCAGATGACACAATCCTGCTTACTGAAACTCAGGAGGACCTGAAGTGCTTGTTGCAGAAGGTCAAGGACTGCAATCTTTAATATGGATTGAAGCTCAACATCAAGAAGACAAAGATTCTCACCACTGGGCAAACTGGAAACACCATGATGGATTTAGAAGAGATTGAATTTGTCAACAATTACAGCTTGCTTGGCTCCACAATCAACACTTTTGGCACCAACAGTCAGGAAATTAAAAGATAAATTGCATTTGGAAAATCTGCTGTCAGGAACCACTCCAAAGGACTGAAAACAACGATGTCAGTCTAGAGACTAAGGTGTGCCTGATACAGGCCATGGTCTTTGCAATTACTTGTTATGCATCAGAGCACTGGACAATGACTAAGGATGACAGAAGAAAAATTGATGCCTTTGGTGCTGGAGAAGAGTCTTGAGTATACCATGGACCATCAAGAAAACAAATAGGTCTGTCTTAGAGAGAGTGAAACCAAATTTCTCCTTGGAGGCTAGAATTTTGAAACGCCATCTCACAGACTTTGGGTACATGACCCATGGAGAAGGACATCATGCTTGGAAGGGTAGAGGGACAGCACAGCAGATGAACACCCAAATGAGATGGATTCATACTGTAATTGGGACAATGGGGATAGGTGTGCTAGAATCAGTAAGACTGGCTCAGGACAGGGCAAGCTTCAGAGCTGCTATACCATAGGGTCACTCTGGGTCGCAGGAGACTCAACGGCACGTAACAACAACATTACCATTGGCTTCTTAAAATATTTAAGTTTTGGCCAATTCTTTTTTAGGTACAATGACTCTGTATTCCCCCATCTTCTTTTAATGAATCCTGGATCACTCAAGATTTTTGCCCATTTCCTCTCTCAGTATTGCAACTCCAGGTTTGAAATTGTTTTTCAGTGACTTCTTCCCTTTTTATTCTTCCATTTCAGCTCTCTGTACATTCCATTATAATACTCTGAAAACCCGATGAACTATAGGCGAACACAGATAACTTATTTCTACTGTATATACTAAAATTACTTTTTAAGTGGGACGTGAAGGTGAAGAGGAAGGGAAAATACTAATTTCCAGCATGCAGTGCTCTACAACTAAAAATTTTTTTTATTTTCAGAGGAAGACAATCCAACACTCCCTCCACTTTCTCTTTTCAAACACACTTCAATAAATATGTGCATTTTTGTGAATTCCTAAAAATTGCTTTCTTCACTAGATTTTAGAAGAGTGACTTCATTATGGAAGTGGTAGGAGAACAGAAGTTTGGTTGCTTTTAAAAAACATTGAAAGTTAATTTTTAAAGTTATTGATTTGTACAGTGAGGACAAAATGAAAGATTACTTTGTTGACTTTTGGTGAAAGATACAAATGGAAATATAAGGACTAGTTGTCCATTTTGTGTGTTCAGCTTGGTTTTAAGAAGTTATAGTTTCCAGGTTCTAGTTTTGGGTTAATTATGTAGCCTACTTTAAGGAACTGGGACTTTTTGTCTCTTTTGATATCATCGTAGGAATTTTGATAAGAAATTAGATGAAGTTTCATTTCCAAGAACTGTACTAAGCTGTCCACTTAGTCTTCCTGGGAGACATAATCCACTTCCAGAATTGTTACTACACATTTTATAATTTTGTCAAGATTCTCTGTATCTTGTAGCAGCAGCATTTGTTCTGTTACCTAGGCTAGAAACATAGGAGTCTAATTTAGAATTTTATTTATTCTTAATTCCTTCAGTCTAATTAATAGTAATGCCAACTAATCATTCAGTATTCTTAAACAAGGCTTAAAATAGTTCTTAAACAAAGCTTTTGAATACTTTGCATGTTGAGTTGTGTACAACCCATAGTGACCCTATGGACAACAGATCGGAACTCTTGTCCTATCTTGTGCCTTCCTCACAGTCCATGACACACTAGAGCCTATTCCAGCAGTCATTGTGCCAATCCACATGGTTGAGGGTCTTCCTCTTCTCGGCTGGTCCTCTGCCTTTCCAAGCATGGTGTCCTCTCCAAGGAATACCCTCTCCTAGTAACATGTCCAAAGGACGTGAGGTGAAGCTTTACCATCTTTGACTCCAAGAAGCACTCTGGCTGCACTTTATTTGAGACATACTTGTTTGTTCTTTTGGAAATCTATGATATGTTCAGTACTCTTCTCTAAGACAACATCTCAATCAATTCTTCTGTCGTCTTTATTCATTGTCCAACTCTCAGATGCATAGCAAGTTATCAGAAAGATGATAACCTGAATCAGACACACCTTAGTCCTCAAACTGACATTATTGTTCCTCAATAATTCAGAAAGGATCCTAACTGAAGACTTTCTTAGTGCTATACACCTCCTGATTTCCTGTCTGCTGGTACCAAGGGTGTTGATTGTGGATCCAAGTAAGAGGAAGTTGTTGACAGTTCAATCTTTTCTCAGTCTGTCATGGTGTTGCCTATAGGTCTAGTGGTTGTTGTTGTTATGTGCAATCGAGTCGCTTGCGACTCATAGCGACCCTATGTACAAGAGCCCTAAATGCTGTTCTATCCTGTGCCAGTCTCGCCGTCTCAAACACACTCATTCCCACCACTCCACTCACAGAATCGATCCATCTCATCAAGGGTCTTCCTCTAATGTACTCTCCCTCCACTCTCTCAAACATGATGTCCCTCTTCAAGGACCAGTCCCTCCTTGCAACATGCCCAAAGTATGTCAGATGAAGCTTCAGAATCCTTACCTCCAAGGACCATTCTGGATTCACCCTCTCCAGGACAGAACTGTTTGTTCTCCTAGCAGTCCATGGTATATATTCAATACTCTTCTCCAGCACCACAGTTCAAAGGCATCAATTCTCTTTCTATCATCCTTATTCACTGTCCAACTCTCCTATGCATAGCACATAACTGCAAAGACCATAGCCTGGATCAGGTCATTGCTCTTCAGTACTCTGGAGAGGTCCCTCACAGCTGACTTTCCCAATGCAATTCGTCTCCTGATTTCCTGGGTGCTGTTACCAAGAGTGTTGACTGTGGAACCAAGCAAACAAAAACTGTTAACTCTCTCAATCTCTTCACCATCCATACTGATGCTGCCAATTGGCCCAGTGGTGAGAATCTTTGTTTTCTTGATAAAGTAAGAATATTTTTTTTTCTTGAGGTTGAGATTCAATCCATAGTGAAAGCTGTATTCTTTGATCTTCGGTAACAAGTGTTCAAGTCCTCCTCATTTTCAGCAAGGAAGATTGGGTCATCTCTCAAAAATCAGGGTATTGCTGAGTTTTCCTCTGCCACATTCTTCTTCACAGAGTCCAGCTTCTCAAATAATTTACTCAGCACACAGATTGAATAGGTATATAGAGAGTATACAACCCTGACACAGTTCTTTATTAATTTTAAAGCATGTAGTATTCCCTTGCTCTGTCCACACCACAGTTTCTTGGTCTAGCTATAAGTTTTGCATGAGAACAATTAAGTACTCTAGGACTTCTTTTTTTCTCAGTTTTAGTCATAACTTGTTATGATTTACACAGTCAAATACTTTTGCATAGTCAATAAATCACAAATAGACATTCTTCTAGTATTCTTTACTTTTAGCCAGGATCCATTTGACATCAACAATGATATCTCTGGTGTCAAGACCTCTTCTGAATCCTGCTTGAACTTCTATCAATTCTGCACATATGTATTATTCTAGCCATTTTTGAATGACCTTCAGCAGTATTTTGCTTGCATGTGTTTGACAGTTTCCACATGTTTTTTGAGCACCCTCTTGGGAATAGGAACAAATATGAATCTCTTCCAATTCATTGGCCAGAGAGCTGTCCTTCAAATTTTCTGTCATTGACTAGTGAGCACATCTATTATTTAAAACACATCCATTGATAACCCATTGATTTCTGAGGCCTTAATTTTTGCCAGCGCCTTTCATGCAGCTTCACCTTCCTCATTTACTGCCATTGGCTCCTGATCATATGATACTTTCTGAAATTTCTCAGTAATTAAAGTACTTAATTGAAGATTAAATCATTTAATCTTTATAAATCCTTTATGAAGTAGATATTCTTTATCAGAGCTGTGAGCGAGTTAATTAAGATGCTATATTTTTGGAGGTTCTCTCAGGGATATGCAGGTGTGTTCCTCTCTTGCTTTACTCTCGTCTAGGCCTTAGCCTTTATGATATCTCTTTTCTAGATGAAGAAAGTGAAAAACAGAAAAGTGAAAGAAATGATTTATATTTATGCAACTGTTATGTGGGGGAGTTGGCATTTGGAATCAATTCAGTCTGATCCTAGAGCTCACAAGATTAATTATTAGGTCACATTTTCATTTTCTTTTCCCAGTTAACAATTAAATTTTTTCCTTCTTTATCACAATTTTAAACTGATTTTAATACTTTCAGGAGGTTTTTTTCTATCAGATCTATGCTTTCAATCTTGGGTGTTTTGGGGTTTTTTTTTAGGTGTTTTGTTTTTTTGGTTTTCTTTTGGGGTTTTTTTTCCCCCCCAGATCTTCCTGAATAACTGAGTAACAGAAAATACGATGTCATTGTTGTTAGGTTCCACTGAGTTAATTACAACTTATAGAGGTCCACTGAACAACAGATCTGAACTTTTCTCTGGCCTGCACATCTTCATCATCTCTGATATGTTTTAGAACACTCTTACACTCACTGTCAGTCTGTCTTGCTGGGGGTCTTCCACACTTTCTCCCACCCCCGCTCTCCACTTTCTCCAGCTTGAAGTCTTTTTACAAAGACTAGCTATTCCTCACAATGTACCCTAAATACATTAGATGCCGTTTCACCATGCTTCCCTTTAAGACTCACCCTGGTTGTGTTTCCTTCAAGACATACTTGTTTCCATCTGATGTGAATTCTGCCCAGACTTACTGCAGGATTCCATCCAGTTTAGCACTCTTTAACGCAAGCATTTTAAATGGAAAAGAAAACATTTTCTTCTTTGTATTCAGTAAACAACAGAAGAAGAAATATTGGGTTAGTATGAATCCTCCTCTCTTCCTAAAGAGACTTTAAGTTAAATCTCTTCTGCCTTACAGGATTGTTCACAGCAAGAATGTGTCTTTAATTTCATGGTGCCACTCCTGCAGCTTCCTACGTTTTCCTGTCTGAGGAAACTGAAAAGAGTGGGGCAATAGTCTGTTGAGGCTACACAACTCCACTAAACTTGTGCATTTGCTTCTTCTTTATATCTCTTTTCCCCCTTTATTCCTAAAACCACATTTTTCCTACCGTAATTGATTTTCTTTTCCTTCCTCTCTTACTCCATCATTAATGAAAAAAGAGAAAGTATCCCCTTGGGAATGTGTCTTTCTACTGAGAAGTATCTGAGAATGGTAATTTATAATTGTCATCGCCTATGACTCCCACTCAAAAAGCCCTGGTGGCTCTATGGTTAAGTGCTGTCTGCTGACCTAAAAATTAGCAGTTAGGACTCACCACCCGCTCTGTGGGAGAAAAGATCCAGTCATAGTCTACTGGAAAGATTACAGTCTCTGGAACCCTAAGTAACCATTCTATTTTGTTAGGCTGAGTCACTAAGTGTTGGAATTGATTGCCTTGACAACACACAATACCAGCACCAAATACTTGCCCAACTCAACCTGCTGAGTTTTTCTTGAATGACCTTCTCCAACTGTCTTTAAATGTACTTCTTATTTCTCTTGGACATTTTAGAAACAAAATCATCCTTGGAATGATCTAATGCAATGCTTTTAAAAGAAGTAAAACAAAAGTCAACCCAAAGAAGGTTGACTTGGCCAAAGTCATATAATTCGTTAATGGCTGTTGTTGCTATGTGCCGTCAAGTCTCCTGTGACTCATAGAGACCCTATGTTCAACAGCTCTAAACCCTGCTCTATCCATTGCCAATCTTATTGTCTCCAACACACCTATCCCCATTACCGCAATGACTGAATCAATCCATCTCATCAAAGGTCTTCTTCTCCTGCGCTGTCCCTCCACCCTCCCAAGCATGACATCCTTCTCCAAGGCCTGATCCTGCCTTGCATTATGTCCAAAGTGTGTCAGACGAAGCTTCAGAATATTTGCCTCCAAGGAGCAACCTGGCTTCACCCTCTCTAGGACAAACAGTTCGCTTTGCAGTCCATGGTATATTCAATACTCTTCTCCAGCACTACAAAGGCATCAACTCTCCTTCTATTTCTCCCCAGTCAATTTCCAGCTCTCTGATGCATTGCAAGTAATTGCAAAGACCATGGCCTGTATCAGAAGCACCTTAGTCTCCAGATTGACATCGTTGCTCTTCAGTACTTTGGAGAGGTCTCTAGCAGCAGACTTTCCCAGTGCAATTCATCTTTTAATTTCCTGGCTGCTGGTACCAAGAGTGTTGATTGTAGAGCCAAATAAACTGAAGCTGTCAATAATCAGTCTCATCACAATCCATCATCATGATGCTGGCAATAAGCCCAATGGTGAGAATCTTTGTTTTCTTAATGTTGAGCTTAAATCCATATTGAAGGCTGCAGTCCTTGATCGTCTGCAGCAAGTGCTTCAGGTCCTCCTCCTCAGTTTCAGCAAGTAGGGTTGTGTCATCTAGGTTTTATGGGAGCAAACACAACTTCCCATCTTCCTTTTCTGCCCATTCCTAACCCTCAGGCTGTGGATGTGAGTGGGGGGTGCTTGAGTTGTCTGTCCCCAAGAAAACTGTGCCTCCTGGGCGTGTGTGTGTGTGTGTGTGTGTGTGTGTGTGTAAGATGGATTTTATGATGGAGATTGCCTGTATTGGAAAGATTTTGAAACTCAGAATCCTTTTTACACTCTGACTTGTGCTGAAAATCTGCTAGTTTGTATTTATTTTAAGGCTTAAGTGCCTTAGATGATAAATTTTTCTAAAGCTGTATGACACACCTAGCCTCACATCTCTGTAATTTTGAAAGAACATCATTGTTATCTTTAGGAGGTAGACTGGATATAACAGGTGAATTAAACCCAACAATCATCGAATCAGGGGGAAAAAATAAAAAAGAAGGCTCTCCCCATTGTAACTTTTAAGGCTTATTGGATGTGTGAGAGAAAACAGAAAACTTTTTATTTTCTTCCTGCTCCACATTTTTTCTCCTGTTAGTAATTCTAATAATCCCCCCCTTTTTAAAAAATTTTAAGTCTGCAGTAATAGGTATCTGCCTCATGTTTCAAGTGAGTGCCAGGCAGTTTCTTTGGATTTCCTCTCCTTTCCCCCCGCCCCCCCCCATTCTTTTCCTCAGGCTAACTTTTTCTTTTGGCTTACCCTAAATTCATGTTTCTTTTTTTCTCATAAGAAAACATCATGCACACTATTGTCTTTATTAATCTCAGTGGTATTTACTCTACTAACACTCCTGCGGAAATGCAGGAATTCTGTTCATATGGATGGCATGTGTACTTTCATTGCCTATCATTAAAACTACAATGTTACTCCAGCTTTTATTTGTGTATGTATTCAGTAAATAAAACAACCTGACCCTTTGAGAAAAGAGAAATGTCGATGCAACTGCATCAAGATTATGCTTGTGTTTCATTTCCCACCAACATCAAGCAGTAAAAGCATCAAACAAGGACCTCGAATATGCAGTGCAACACACAGACCTGGTAGTGCCTATTTCACTTCAATGAATATCCTTCAGGTAAAGGTCACATGGAAAGCATCTTTGCAGACATCAAGGAAATGGTAACTATTTACTGACAGCCAGACATTTTAAATCCTAGAGTAGATCCCAGAAGCACTTCAAAGGGAACTGGTCAGGAAATAGACAAGTAATGAATTTGAATACTTTTGAGATTCCGGAAATTCACAAGCAGAGGCTTCAGTTATTTGCATCAAGGTAGATTGTAAGCAATTACTTCACTTTTGGACAGTGCTCAAAATCTTTCGTAGAAATGGTACTAAAGCCATTTTATACCTTAGAATGATGCCTGCATACTGCTAGCAAATTGGGGCGAGTTTAAAGAAATTGATTTAAAATGATGAAAATGTACATTGTGCTGAAAACAAAGGATTTCTTTTTTTAAGAAACATTCTGTGAATGACTTTCTTCACCAGGTAAATAACAAGTAATCTTTGAAGTGTCTTGTAAACGGATGATGTTGTTGTTGTTATGTGCTGTGGAGTCACTTGAGACTCATAGAGACCCTATGTACAACAGCCCTGTCCTGTGCCAATCGCACTGTCTCTGACACTCCCATCCCAATTATCGCAGTCACTGAATCAATCCACCTCATAGAGGGCCTTCCTCTCCTGCGCTGTCCCTCCACCCTCCCAAGCACGATATCCTTATTACTGTAACTTTTTTTAAAAAGTGTGTTTCTTCCCTCTCTTCCATAAGTACTTTGTTTTTGTTAAGTTCATCTTAACAAGGAATAGATAGGAAGCAATCATTAATTGCAGTTTATAGAGTGATGGTATTTTAATAATTGTGATTAAATATCAAGTAAACCAAGTTTTTAAGAAATGATAATGCTTGGGTACTACTAAAGTTCTCACTGTAAATCACATGATTAAGAACTTAATTATTCAAATCATTAAAGGAAAAAATTAGACTGTGGTTATTTCATTTCTTTGTATTGCTTTTTTTTCTAAAGTTTTCTAACACTACAATTTTTAAATCAGCAAGAACATTTCTGCTCCACAAAAATGGGCACTTGTCTTTCAGGAAATAAACTTCATTCATGATTAAGTCCATGGGAATGAATTTCTTCACCAAACTGACATAAAAACTAGCTACAGCCACTTGATAATTTTATACTTGAATTTTCTTTCCTTTAGGCACAGCCTTGTCCAGAAACTCTCCCACAGGGAGGCAGTGTGGTCTAGAGAATAAAACCCTGACCTTCAAGTCAATCAACTTCTTTTGAACTTTGCCACTGGCTTTTTCTTTGTGGTTCAAAATAGTTTGTTACTTTTAAAAGATTTCTTTCTGTAGTCCTATTAAGAAAGGTGCTCTTTTATCATACACACACACACACAAACACACAGCTTTTCTAATCTGGTTCAATCAAGTTTATCTTTTAATTAGTAATATGGTGAATAAGAGAGAAGTTACTTGCATTAAAATACATACTTTATTCCATATGCCCTGGACCTGTGTTGCCTCCTATCTGGTTATTATCAGGTCCTGTTAGGTTGGTCCTGACCCATGGTGACCCCATGTCTACTAGGTCAATGTGATCCATAAAATTTTCATTGACTCTTTTCAAATCAATAGACTCAGCCAGAATTCTTAGGCCATCTCAGTCTGGAAGCTCCACCAAAACCTGATCTCATCATATCATTATTGTTAGGTGCCTTTGAGTCAAATCTGACTGATAGTAACACTATTACAAAAGATCAAATCATGACCTTATCCTACACCATTGTCATGGTCTCCACCACACATAAGCCAGTTGTCACAGTCTCTGTGCCAATTCATTTTCATGAGGACCTTCCAGTCTTTTGCTGACCCTGTACATTCCCCAACATGATGTCTTTTTTCCAAGGATTGGTCCTTCTTGACAACACGCCTCAAATATATGAGCTGAAACTTGCTATCCTGCTTGTAAGATAGCACCACGGTTACACTTCCTCCAAGACAAGTGAGTTTTTTAGACTGTCCATGGGATATCCATTCCTCTTACCAACACCATTATTCAAACGCATTCCTTCTTCAATTTTCCTTATTCACTGTCCGACATGCAGACTCAGTTCCCCTTCAAGAATCATGTATGGAGTGGGGCCCCAGGCCATCACCATCTGCCACCATCGCAGCTGTCACCATACAGCTACTGCCACCATTTGCCTCCGCCCCCCAAGACTATCCACAGCTGAGGGGCTGGCCACAGCCACATCCTACACTAAGATGATTTGTACTGCCCTGTCTGCCAGAAGATGCTCAAAGCATCCATGCAAACCATGGCCTGTCAGCACATTTTCTAAAGAAAATATTTTCTGGAGAAAAAGAGAAAGTGGAATACATTGTCCCCTCTTTCATGAAAATGTGACTAGAAAAGAGACAGTATGCGCTGAATGAACTAAAGACCTTGAAAATATCATGAGCAAGACTTCTGGTAGGTGCAGATGCTGTGCAAAGCAGATTCAATTCTATACCATGAGACACTGTAAATCTTGTAAAAAGTAGCAGGGTGAACATGCTGTTTTTCCGTCATTCCAAACTCAGGTATCTTCAGATTCAGCAAGGAAATAGAAAGTTAACTGTTCACATCTGATAACACAGAAACATACCAGAAGAATATAAGTTCGGTGCGACATCCCATCTTTAACTGTCAGTTGAATCAAGAATCAGATTTTACTAGAGTATTTACTGGATGACTCTAACAGATATCACATATTTCAGATCGTTTCTGCGGCATGTTGCATTTGCATGTCTCTTCTTTGGAGAGATCTTAGAGATATTATTAGAAATTTTGCTAGTCACCTAAATGAAAGACATCCATTTTAATTGTGAAGAATTTGTGAATCTTCAGCTAGGTGAAGAGACCTGATATCAAATTGCTGTTGAAAAACCTACCTTTTCAAGAAAACATTTGAAGGCTGATCTGCATCTTTGTATCAGCAAGTGCCATCTTCAAGGAGAAAGCTATATGAAGTTATTATTTTGATAACTTGACTTACATATTCATAAAAGTAATTCAGTCTCATTTATAAACTGAAAAGAGGAGGGCCATCTATGAACTTCACCCTTTTGAAAAATTAAAACCCGAAAGTTAATGTTAGCTTTAAAAGCACATAAAAATAAATTTCACTCTTGTAGTGGTGAAATCTCCTGTTGTACCTTGTCTTTTTATTTTCTGTAGTAGATTTTATTTATTATGCTGCTTTTCCGGCAGTTCTCTGCTGATGTGCTGTTCCAGTCATTTTTGGATAATCTTCAGTAAAATCTTGCTTGCATGTAAAATCAATGAGAATGTTCTATAGTTTTCACACTCTGTGGGGTCACCCTTCTTTTGGATCTCTTCCAGTCAGTTGGCCAAGATTTCTTGGCACAACTTGGTGAGCACGTCCAGGGCAGCATCCGTTAACGGAAATATGTCAATTGGTATACCATCTATTCCTGGAGCCTTATTTTTTGCCATTTCCTTCAAAGCAGCCT
>NW_006399762.1:27373395-27375745 GCF_000299155.1 Elephantulus edwardii
CTCAGTTCCACACTCAATACTCTTGACACCAGCAGTCATGAAATAAAAAGTGAATTGCGTTGGGAAAATCTGATGTCAGGAACCTCTCAAAAGTACTGAAAAGCAATGATGTCAGTCTAGAAACCAAGGTGTGTCTAATCCAGGCCATGTTTTTGCAACTACTTGCTATGCATCGGAAAACTGGACAGTGACTAAGGTTGACAGAAGAAGAATCAATGCCTTCAAATGGTGGTACCCTGGAACGCCAAGAAAACAAATACGTCTGCCTTGTAGAGGGTGATACTCAGTTTCTCCTTGGAGGCTAGGATTTTGAAGCTCTGTCTCACAGACTTTGGACACGTGACTGGGAGGGACCAGTCCTGGGAGAAGGACATCATGCTCAGAAGGGTGGAGAGACAGCACAGGAAAGGAAGACTCTGATGAGATGAACTTATACAGTAACTGGGGCAATGAGGTTTGGTATGTTGGAATCAGTGAAACTGGCTCAGGACAGGGCAAGCTGCAGAGCTGTTATACACAGGGTTGCTATGGGTTGCAGTCAACCCAATGACACATAACAACAATAGCAACAGTAAGAAAACAATGTCTATGCAACACATGTTAAGTGCACTGAGTCTTTGTTATGTCATTTTGTGACATTAAGTCAGAATTGACTCATAACTGACATGTTAGTGGATTTTCAGAGGCCATCAATTAAATAATTTTGAAAATCCTGTGAATAATAGAGTACAGTTGGGCTATTAGATATAGCAATAGATGCAGAGCTGCCTGCCATATTGGAAGACACCAAAAAAAAAAAAAGAGGAGGAACAGTTGCAGACATCTGTAAGTAATTGGAATATGGAACATATAAGGTAAGACTGTAGAAAATTTGGACATTGTAAAAAATAAATGGAACACAAAAAGATTGACAAACTGCATATTACGGAGCTGAGATGGATTGGTATTGGCTGCTTTGAATTAGATCAGCATATGATATACCATGTTGTGAATAAAAAAGGGAGGAAAAATGAGGCTGCAGTCAGAGTAAAAAAAAAAAAACCATCTCTAGATCCATCCTAAAATATAGGATTCTATTAATATACATACAAGGAAGACCTGTTAAAACAATATCTTCTAGGTCAAGGACTACAGCCTTCACTATGCATCTTAGCATCAATAAAACATAAACCTCACCACCAGCCCAATAGGCAACATCAGAATTGAAAAATAATAGGCTGAAATTAATTATTTCTTTATACGTGGATTCACAATCAACACCCTAGTCCCGGCAGTCAGAAAAAAAAAAAAAGATAAGTTGCATTGGAAAAATTTGCTGTCAAGGACCTCTCCAGCACCAATGTTAGTTTAAAGACTAATTTACGCCGATGTAAGCCATGATCTTCTCAATTGCTTGTTACATATCTAAAAGCTGGACGATGACTAAGGATGAGAGAAGAAGAACTGATACCTTTGAGTTTCGGTACCAGAGAAGAGTATTGAATATGCCAAGGACTGCCAAACACTCAGTTTGTGAGTAAGACTAGTGTTATATTTTGGAGGAACATTCTTTTACTTTGTACATCTCTCTTTCTCAATTTGCTGTACTGAGGGAATCTGAGTTTGCTGTGATGCTGAACCTTGCGACATTGAGGTGTCAAATGCCATAACGGTTTCCTAGTGTGGACGTTTGGTGGAACTTCTAGTTGTGTAGGTTGGAAGCAGGAGTAGCGTCCACTTCCTAAACCCTATGCCTCTGGAACCTCTATGAACTTGGAGAAACAATGATAGGTATAGAAAGACTTTAGGTCTTTTGTTCATGAAGTTGCTATGAGTCATGCTCAGCATGATGACAATCATCAACAACAGCAACAACAAGGACTGGCAAGAGAACTAACAAGTCTGTTTGGGGGAAAGTTAAACAAAGGTGCTCTTTGTAGACAAGGATGGTGAAGTTTTGTTTCACATACTTTAGACATGTTGTCAGGAGGGACAATTCCTTAGAAAAGGACATCATGCTTAGAAGGGTGGAGGGATTGTGCAGGAGAGAAAGATCCTCAATGAGATAGATTTCCACAGTGACTGTGGCAATGGGGTAAAGTGTGTTGGAGATGGTGAGGTTGACTCAGGATAGAACAAGATTCATATGTGTTGTTCATAGGCCTTTCGTTCATAGCGTCACTATGAGTCATCTATGACTCGACGGCACCAAACAACAATAACAACGATGACATAGAGAGACCTATGTTGGCCTAGTGGACAGAAAGTTATGCTACCAAGCCGACGGTGGGTGATTTTAACCTGCAACCTTCAGGCCAGGTTCAATTTGTTTTCCTGTCAAACATTCTTCTAGGTGGTATAGCACTGGTCT
>NW_006399762.1:27375845-27376505 GCF_000299155.1 Elephantulus edwardii
CCATCCACCCAGCAGTGTATGAGAGTTCTCTCTTGCCACTTCATTTTCCGTTTTCAGGTGACTCCTTAAGTTTTATCTTGCACATTCCTTTTCTCATCTTTCATTTCCCCACTCCTGTGTACAATTAGAAATATCCAGCCTTTTCTCATTTCTGACAGCTTCTATGATGCCAGTTTGATTTTCTCAACAAATATTTCGGTCTAGTCATTTAAAATTTAACATTTTTAAAGGAAAGAAATTTAATAAATGTTTTTTTTACACTTCACTGAAAAAAGAAGACCATGGAGGAATGAATGAAGTCTAGGTTTAAATTATGGTGTTTCCAAAGAATACTGAGTGTGCCGTTGACTGCCAGTTGAACAAACAAATCTGTCTTAGAAGTACAGCCAGAATATTTCTTAGAGGCAAGGATGGCGAGTCTACTTTCAGCATGTTATCAAGAGCTTGTTAGCAATCCTTGGTAAGGACGTCATTCCCAGTGTTACGTATTGCATTTTATCTTCCCCTCCCCAAATATGTAGCATAGATTTCCTGTGCTGCGTGGTTGTCCTCCATTTTATGAGATGATGTAATTAATCTTTTTGAAATATGCTACAAATCTACTTTTTCTTCTTCTACTTCTACTTTTTTATGAAGGAACTTGAGTAGCATAGTGCCTTC
>NW_006399762.1:27376605-27387168 GCF_000299155.1 Elephantulus edwardii
CAAGGCCTCAAACCTGTTCCTGAGATGGTTCTGAAACTCAGGTGGAATAGACTCAAAGTCATATTTTGGTTCCTGTGATCTTGGTTTAATTTTCCTCAACTTCAGCTTGAACTTGCATACGAGTAGTTGGTGGTCTGTTCCACAATCAGCTCCTGGCCTAGTTTTTATGGCTGATATTGAGCTTCTCCAGCAGTTCTTTCTGCAGATGTAATCACTCTGATTCCTATGCATACCATCAGGTAAAATTTATATAACCTGTGTTTACGTCTCTCAAAAAATGTATTTGCAATGAGTAAGTCATTGATTGTGCAAAATTCAATCATCCTCTTTCCAGCTCCATTTCTGTCACCGAGTCCATGTTTTCCAACTACTAAATCTTCTTCTCTGTTCCCAACTTTTGCATTCCAGACACCCATTATTATCAATGCATCTTGAGTGCATGTTCGATCAATCTCCTACTGTAAAAGTTCATAAAAATATTCTATTTCCTCTTCTTGGCTCTGGTTGTTGGTGCATATATCTGAATGATAGTGGCATTCACTGGCCTTCCTTGTATGCATATGGATATTATTCTGTCACTCACAATATTGTACTTCAAGATGGATCTAGCAATGGCTTTCTTAACTATGAAAACAATTCCATTTTTACTCACCTTTTCATCTCCAGAGTAATATATCATATGATCATCTGACTCAGCATGCCCCATGCCAGTTCATCTCATCTCCCCAATGCCTACTATGTCAATATTTACATAGCTCCATTTCTTCCTTAACAATATCTAACTTTCCTACATTCATGGTTCTCACATTCCATGCCCCAATCACTTATGTTTTCATTACTGGGAGCTCAGCCTCAGTGGCCCTTTCTGTTATCTACATGTGTTCTGTTGTACATAGGGTTTTTGGAGGCCTGTTATTTCAGAAGTGGATGGCCAATCCTTCTTCCTAGTCTGTCTTAATCTGAATGATCAGATTTAGAGAAGTATCAAACAGACAGAAAAGTGAAAGTTAAAGATATATCCCTTATTGTGGAGTTAACCATTCATATCAGTGTTGTCCCTGCCCTTGACACATGTGTCTTTAACCGCTTAATTCCCTGCTCCACCAACTGCCACAATACCCATCCTCTTCTACTCACTCCCTTCAACATCCATCTCCCATTGTCCCACCCTTGATCTGATAGCTTATATCTGAACCTTTTTTGGCTTCTGTGATTCCAAATACATCGGCTTCTGACATGCAAGCAAGATTCTACTGAAGATTATCCAAAAACGACTGGAACAGCACATCAGCAGAGAACTGCCACAAGTCCAGGCTAGGCTTAGAAGGGGTTGTAGTACTAGGGATATTGTAGCTAATGTTAGATGGATCTTAGCTGAAAGCAGGGAATACCAGAGGAATGTCTGTCTGTGTTTCATTGATTATGCAAAGGCATTTGACTGTGTGGACCATAACAAACTGTGGCTGACTCTGAGGAGAATGGGAATCCCAGAACACTTGTTTGTTCTAGCTAATGTGAAACCTATACTTGGACCAAAAGGCAGTCGTCAGAAGAGAGCAAGGAAACACTGCATGGTTCAGAATTGGGAAGGGCGTATTCCAGGGATGTGTCCTGTCTCCATACCTTTTCAACCTGTATGTAGAACAGATTATTCAGGAGGCTGGGCTCTATGAGGAGAAGGGTGGTGTCAAGATTGGTGGAAGACTTAACAATCTACGATACCTAGATGACACAACCCTGCTTGCTGAAACTGAGGAGGATCTGAAGCGCTTGTTGCAGTGGGTCAAGGACTGCAGCCTCCGATATGGATTGAGGCACAATGTCAAGAAGACAAAGATTCTCACAACTGGCACAATTGGCAGCATCAGGATGGATGGTGAAGAGATTGAGATTGTTCACAGCTTTAGTCTTCTTGGCTCTACAGTCAAGACTCTTGGCACCAGCAGACAGGAAATTAAAAGACGTATTGCGATGGGAATTGGGAAAGTGTTCTACTAGGGACCTCTCCAAAGTACTGAAGAGCAATGGTGTCTCTCTGGAGACTTTGCAATCACATTTTCTGCATCAGAGAGTTGGAAAATGACTAGGGAGGAGAGAGGGGGAATTGATGCCTTTTAGCTGTGGTGCTAGAGAAGAGTATTGAGGGTACTGTGGACTGCTAGGAAAACAAAGAGATTAATCCTTGAGATAATTAAACAGGGCTGCTCCTTGAAGGCAAGGATTCTGTAGCTGTGTCTGACATACTTTGGACATGTTGTAAGGAGGAATGTGGCATTATGGTCAGAGGAAGACTTAACTATGTTTTAACATAACCTATGTTATGCAGATGTCACAACCTGACTTGCTAAAAGTGAAAAGGACTTCAAACACTTGCTGCAGAAGATCAAGGACTACAGTACCTTAGATATGTATTACAACATAACATCAAGAAAACAAACGTCCTCACCAAAGGGTTAATAGATAACATCATGATAAGCGGAGAAAGGATTGAAGTTGTCAATGATTTAATCTTGCTTAGATCAACAAGCCACACCACTGGTACAAGCAGCCAAGAGACCAGGAAATGTATTACTTGGGCAAATCCACTGTTGGGGACCTCTCCAAAATATTTTAGAGCAATAATGTCAATTTGAAGACGAAGGTGCACCTAATTTAGGATGTGTTCTTTTCAAGTACTTGTTATGTATCTGAGAGTTAGATAATGAATAAGGATGATAGAAAAAGAATAGATGCTTTTGAATTGTGGTGCTGGAGAAAAGTGCTGGATATACCATGAGCTGCTGAAAGAACACCGGTACATCTTAGAAAAAAAAAAAAGAAGAAGAAAAAAAAAAAACGCCGCCAGAACTCTCCTTGAAGCAATGACGACAAAGACTCATCTCTCATATTTTGGACATGTGGCTAGGAGAGGTTATTCCTTGAAAAGGGGCATCATACTTAGAATGGTGCAGGGTCAGCAAAAGAAAAGAAGATTCTCAATGAGATGGATTGATAGAGCGACTGTAGCAATAAGCTAGTGTGTCAGAAATGATGAGGATGGTGAAAGATAGATCAGGGGTCAGGTTTGGTGTTTATAGGGTCATTATGAGTCATGCTCTACTTGACGACATCTGAAAACAACAAAGTGAGGTTTCTTTAATAATTTTAGCTCTTTTAAAAGTGAAAGCTTGTAAAGATACTCTCTTTTTGGTATTAGAAGGAAATAGCAAGAGAAAATTTTATTTCTTGGGTAAACAGTTGGAAATTCCAATATTATTTATTTATTTAATCTGTAAGCCAAAATGAATTAAGTTGGAATAACAGTTCTTTGGCCTCACAAATTTTCTGATTACAAAGAGGAAATGCTTATTAGAAATTTTCAGTTGGTGTTAGATTAAAAACAATATTTTAATATGACAGTTTTAATTTCATTTTAATATTGAAATTCATTACTAAAATTCTACATATTACACATGCACATAATTTGTCAGATTGCATACCATTTATCTTAAGGATTTTTTTAAAAAAGAGAAAAAAGAAAAGGAGAAGTAAAAAAGAGTAAGGGATGAAACTCTAATACAAAATATTATTTAAAGAACTGAGTGTTATAGAATCCCTAAACTATGTAGTTTTATATTACAGTTCTGAAAACATACAGGTGCAAAAAGATTGAATGTTTAGAACTGACTTGAATATTTCAAGTTTTAAACTACTAGTTTGAACTGAATGGAGTCTAGGTCGCTCACTCATTACTGTGGAATCAGAAACAGCTCAAAGCTCCAGCAATGAATTGTGTACTCTAGTGGTTTCCTGGGGGCTGTCAATTGCACAGGAACTGCCTATCCTGCAGATGGCTGGTGGATTTGAAGCTCCAGGCAGGTCTTATTTTCGGGTTAGCGGCTCAATGCTAGGTTATACTAGGTTAACCTAGTATAGACTTGGCCACCAGAACTCCCTGATTGAATCTTTTAATGTGATCGAAACCTTTTTTTTTGGTAGCAATGTGCACGTGCATGCTCACACACACAGAGGAAACTGAAGTGCTGCTTGTAGTGGGTGCTAAAATTATTCCTACTCATAAACCAAATTATGAAAGATGTATATCATAGAATGGGGTTATAAACTTTATGGTAGCAAATGCATTTACTTGATATATTTTGAAGATTTGGATGAAATCTGTATTCCAAAAGAGTAGGTAATATTTTAGTAGTTGTTATTTACCTATTATTTACTGCTTTTCGTTTAGTTTAGTGTTATACATTTGGGGGGGGGGAATTCTACACTTAAGACATTTAAATTTATTTATATTTTATGTTCATATAAACAAAGTCCATTCAGCCAATTTCTCTCTGAAAGACTTGCTTTTCTTTACTCCAGTTAAATATCTAAGAGACTATATAAATCTGATTTTTAAAACAAGTGTTATGACTAAGGTACATCTAACCAAAGCACCAGTTTCTTCAATAACTCCTATATACCTGAAATATGGACAATGGAAAAAAGGAAGTAGGAAGACCAGATACATTATAATTGTAATGTTGGTAAAGAAGTTGACTACCCCATGGATTTCCAGAAGAACAAACAAATTTAGCATAGGTAAAACTAGGAGATGGCAAAAATTCAGTTTACCCACTTTGCACATATCCTTGGGAAGTCAATTGCTACAGAAGGATATGTTCGGTAATGTGAGATATCAATCGAAATGAGGGACACCCTTTATGAGATGAAGAGACACAACAGTCAGAACAATGGGCTGAGACATACACTGGTTACACAGATGACACACGATTGGGTTTTGTGTCGTTCACTCCTAAAGTGGCCATGAATTGCAGTCAGCTAGATGGTTACTAACAACACTCACAATAAATAGTGAGCAATGGAACTCTTGATGAAAAGAAATAAACATCAAGAGTCATAGAAAAGGGGTATGAGTTAGAAAAGGCACAGAAGAAAAAAAAAGAGATATGAGTTAGAAATGAAATATGAGTTAGAAAAGGCACAGGAGTAATAGGTATGAGTCACTAAAGGCAGTTGACTTGTAAATTATATTTTCTCAGTGTATAGCAAAAAATTACCCATCTACCAGGCTAGGAAGATGTGAAAAGATTAAAATTATTTCAGAAATGTTCTCCCTTTTCCACTCTCCCCCATCTTTATTTTTACCTTGACATCCATGAAGAAGATTCTTCATCTAGGACCTGAATACTCATGCTACTCTCATATTGATTGCTGAGTTGCACAGGTTTTAATGAAAAAGAATTTCCAAAGATACTCTTTTTCCTTTCTTCTTTCTGTTTTCTCCATAGGAACAACATTTTACTATCGTTCACTTTCCTCACGCCATCTCCACCTCTAAGCTATTCTAGACAAGATCAGATTGCTTAAGATTAGCAAATAGACAATTCTGTATTAATGTTTATGGCTATGAAGTAGAACTCCAGGGTTCTCTCTGCATATCAGGAGAGTTGGGGTGGTAGCTTTTAGTGACAATGGATCTTTCTGTCTATCTCAAAAGAATGATAGCATGTAGAAATCTCAGGGGAAAAGGTATAAAACTGTGGCAGCAAACAGTTCATTGATTAATTTTTGTAGAAAAAATGGAACTTTTCTTAAGTCAGTCTTGTATTTATAAATAAAATTTGCATTTCAGAAACAAATTCCACTAAGGGTCAAAGCATAAGAAAGAAAATTTTACATATAAATGTATACTGAAGACATAAAACTAATGGGATAGAGGGAATAGGAGCTACCATAATCTTCTCATTCCATCAATCCAGCCATATTAGTTTCCATTTCATCTTTTTATATAACAAACATTCTTTTCTTCATTACCCTTGTAGTTCCACTAGCCTGAATGCTTCCCTTCCCTTTCCCTTCACTACTCTCATTGTTCCACTAGCCTGGATATAGGCACCTACATGATTTACTCCCTCATTGCTTTCTTTTTTTCTGATCTGATCACCATGTTTATAATAATATTATTCCCATCATTCTTTATGTTGTTGATAGTTGCCCTGGAGTTGGTGCTGACTCTTAATGGCTTTCGGTACAAGAATGAAACACTATCTTATCTGTGCCATCCTCACAATCATTATTGCATTTTATGTTCATCATCGCAACCTCTGTGTCAATCTGTCTTACTGAGGGTTTCTATTTTGCTGACTTTCTACTTTATCAAGGGTGGTATCCTTTTCCAACAACTGAATCCTCCTGATAACACACATTTCCAAAACATGTGAGATGAAGTTTCTCCATCCTTGCAGTACTGAAAGAGCATTCTGATTGTATTTTTTCCGAGACATATTTTCTCCTTCTTCTGGAAGTCCATGGTATATTCAACATTGTTTATTGAATAAAGACCACCGTCTTTATTCAAAGGACTCAACTCTTTTGTTTTCCTTATTCATTGCCCAACTTTCTCATGCATATGAGGCGATTAAAAATACCATGTCTTCAGTCAGGTGCACCTATGTCCCCAAAGTGACATCTTTGCTGAAATAATTCATTTGCAGGAAATTTGTCCAATGTACTGATCATTTGATTTCTTGATAGCCATTTTTAAATCATTTATTGTGAATCATAGTAAAAAAAAAAATTCCTTGACAGCTACTAAACTTACCTTGATGGTTCTTATTGGTATCCAATTGTGAAGATTTTTGTAAAGTCACTATTATGTTGTTATGTACCATCAAGTCACCTGAGACTCATAGCGGCCCTGTGTACATTAGTTCTGAAAGCAGCCCTGTCCTGCACCAACCTAATTGTCTCTGACAAACCTAATTCCATTGCTCCAATCATTGAGTATATCTATATTATGATGAGTCTTCCTCTCCTACGCTGTCCCTCCACCCTTCCAAGCATGATGTTCTTCTGCAAGGACCAGTCTCTCCTGGCCACATGCCCAAAGTATATGAGGCAGAACAAACTGGTTTCACCCTTTCCAGAACAGAACTGTTTGTTCTCCTGGCAGTCCACAACATGTTCAACCCTTCTCCAGCACCACAACTCGAAGACATGAATTTTTCTTCTATCATCCTTTGTTATTGTACAGCTCTCTGATGTATAGCAAGTAATTGCAAAGACCATGGCCTGGATCAGGGACACCTTAATGTTCAGACTGATGCATCTCTATTTCTTCATAGTATTTATTACCACCATAATAATGTATTTGTGCATTTGATATTGTATGTCTCAATTACAAACTCCTTGGATCAGAGGCTTTGCTTACAACTCTCACCCTTGCTGTTGAGTTAATTCCCACTTAGTACAGAAGATGTGCCCCACAGGATTTCCAAGGCTGAAAATACAGAAGCAGATTGCCACATCTTTCTCCTGAGGAGCAGCTCGTGGATTAGAATCATCATTCATCTGCTTAATAGTGAAATGGTTAAGACCATACCACCAGGACGCCTTACTTGCTATATTATTGTTGTTAGGTGTCATCAAGTATGACTCATAGTGCCTCTATTAACAGTCAACATGAAATTTGTCCTATCCTGTGCCATCCATATCATCTCTGGGACACTAGGACCTGTTACTGAAGTAAGAGTGTCAATTCATCTTATTGAGGATCTCGCCCTCTTTCACTGACCCTCCATTTCTCCTAGCTACATGTTCAAAGTATGAAAAATGAAGCTTTGCCAGCCCTGCCTTCTAGGAGTACTCTGGCTGCACTTTTTTCAGGACATACATGCTTGTTCTTTTGAAGTCCATGGAATATTCAGGACTCTTGTCTAGCATTACACTCAAAGACATCAGTTCTCCTTCTGTTATCCTTATTCATTGTTCGACTCCCTGCATAGCAGGTGATTGGAAGACCATGCCTGGATCAGGCACAACTTAGTTTTTAAACTGATATCATTACTCTTCAGTATTTCGGAAAGGTTCCTGACAGCAGACTTTCACAGTACAATATATCTCTTGATTTCCTGACTGCCGGTACCATAGGTGTTGATTGTTGATGAAAACAAGATTAAATCATTAAAAACAACAGTTAAATAATTAGCAGTGTCATCAAGTCATTAACTATGACTCATAACCACCCTATGAACCACACATCTTACAGAAACTTATCTTATCCGACGCCATCCTCACAATTTCTGATGGTTTGAGACTGTTAAATATCTACTTGCTATATGTTGCTGTTGTTGTAGTTGTTATTGTTGTTTACTGTTGAATCGGAACTGACCCATAGCTGACTCTCTGGAAGGTTTTCAGAATCAATGAATTGCACTGTGGAGCAGCTGGTGGTGGATTTGAAATGTGTGCCTTTGAGATTGCAGCACAGATTCTTAATTTTTTAAAAGAAAATTTTTATTTTATATTGGTTTACTTACAAAGTTCATATACATTGTTTTTCATATCCTATCTTTCCATTTTTTCTTCCTAACCCACCCTCCACCCATCAGATTGGGTGACCGCATGATTAAACACTTTCTTCTGCACATCCTCATCCCTCTGCTCTCACCGTTTTCTTCTTAGATCCTCATACATGTTCTACAATAATGGTCTTATACATTATTTGTCCTTATTGGACTGAGTTAGTTCACTTTTCAGAATGTTCTTGAGTCCCTCCCAAGTTTGACAGTGATTTACAAAATTATTGCTCTTGAGGGTAGCACAGTTTCTTACCATTAGGTTATAATCTATATCGTAGATATTTACTAAAATAATTTTGGATGAATGAATGGATGGTGAGCCTAAGTATGGAACTCAGGTCCTTGGAATCCCAATCAAATACTGTTTTCCACATACACGCCAATGGTCATATGGTTTTATATTCATTTCATGAGTCATTGTATCTCTTTCCTTGCTCTCCATGTAAATATTTCATTTACAACAACTTAAATGCTCTCACCAACCCTTTCTTCAGGTTGATGACTGACCCTTTCCTCGGTTGATGATTTCTACTTTATAGGACCATAGAATAAACAAGGGAACTCTGATGGCATATCTACAGGGAATTATGGTGCTAACCCAAAGGCCACACCTCTCTGGTGGTTAGAACTCACCAGCAGTTCCTCAGGGATAGATGGGCAGTCTTCTCCTATACAATTTACAGCCTTTGGAACAATGGAAAGTCAGCTACGAGTTGGTTCTGGCTCAGTGGCAATGTGTGTTTTGAGAGATAACTGAGAGGCTTAGTAGTGAAAAGTCCACAGCCATATTCTGATGTTTCTGGTGAAAAGATTTGGAGTGTAGTCTGAGACACTGCATTTTCAACATTGTAGGAAAGATGGAGATGATTGGTTGTGTGACCACAGCTTGAGATAATAAACCATTCTCTCTCTCTATCAAGCCTATTTTTACAGTTATTACAATGGACTGCCAAGGGAACAAACAGGTTTGGCCTGGAGAGAGTAAAATCAAATTGCTCTCTGGAGACAAGGATTTTGAAGCTCTATCTAACATTCTTTGGGCACGTGGCCATGACAGACCAGTCCTTGGAGAAGGACATCATGCTCAAAATGGTGGAGGGACAGTGCAGGAGAGGAAGACCCCTGATGAGATGGATTGACTCAGTGACTAAGGTGATAGGGGCATGTGTGTCAGAGACAATGATATTGACTTAGGACAGGCAAGGATTCAGAGCTATTTTATATAGGTTCGTTATGAGTCACAGGTGACTCAATGGAATATAAAACAACAACAAGTGGGCTACTCTTGAGACCTAGAACAATTTGCAAATGTTGTGCTAGAAATCATGCTACTGCTGTGGGTCATATTGTTTCCAACTGCAGTAGCGTAGATTCTGACTATAATATGACAGAGTAGAACTACATTACAGTGTTTTCTGTGTGATAATTTTTACAGGAGCAAATCACCAGGTCTTTTCTGCATGGAGCAACTGAGTTTGGACTCAGACAAATGCTTAACCATCGTGCTACCAAGGCAGAATAAATCCAGAGAGGTGATTTGGGAAAAACAAGGGACTCCTTTGTGGACAGAGATGTGTCGATGTGTTTGGAAGCAACAGTGAAAGTCAAAGCTGGAGTCATTCTCAGGGTGTTAAGATAAAGAACCTTTATCCCAGAGCTACTGTCTTCAGCTCCATCTAATGAATAGAGGTGGTTGTTGTTGATTGCCATTGAGTCAAGGTCAACTCATAGCAACTCTATGAACAAAAGACCTAATGCTTTTCCATAACTATCATTATTTCTCAAGTTGAAGGAATATATTATGTATGTATATTTAATGATGTGCCAACATTTGGAATCATAGTTCTTAGACTATGATGGCCATTTCTATGGCTAACAGTAAGATGTCTATGACAATGCATTAAAAACCCCTTCATAACCTCACTCCTCTCCAGTTGATTACAAGTTGTAGTAACCATCCATTGGATTTCTGAATCTATAAATGACAAGGGGAGGAGACTCTCCACACTTCTCCCTAGGAGTTGCTGATGGATTTCAACTGCCAGAGACTTGCAGTCTTAGCTTAGCAGTGGCGACTCACTGACTATGTCACCAGGGCTCTCATATCATAGTGGCCTTACAAACAACAGATCTGAACCCTGTCCTTGCTTGTGCCATTGTCACAATCTCTGACACACTAGAGCTGGTTACTGCAGTCACTTTGTTA
>NW_006399762.1:27391937-27396658 GCF_000299155.1 Elephantulus edwardii
TGCGTTGCTGTACAGAGGTAACTCGTGGTTGCTGTGATGCTGAACACTGGGACACTGATGTGCCAAACGTGGCAATGGGTACCCATGGTGGACAGTTTGCTGGAGCTTCCTGAATGTAACAAACATGGAAGCAGGAGTGGCATCCACTTCTGAAATGGCTTGCCTCTGGAAACTGTATGAACAATGCTCAGGCCTTTCATTTATAGTGTTGCTATGAGTCGTCTACAACACGACAGCACCAAACAACAATAACCACCGCCACCTTTGGATTGGCTGTGCAACTCCTTGCCCGTTAAGCTATCAGAGTCCTCCTTTTGAGTATTTAGAGGAGTGACTCTCTATATGTCTGTATGTGTATATATATTTTTTACCTAAATGATTACATACTCTTTTTCATCGCCATTGTTATTTAGCAGTCCATTATGTAGTTCAGAATATTTTCTGAAAGTCTTAAAACTCAGTAATATCCAGAATCTGTTTGGCCAAAGACATTTCACTTTAGTTTAGAGGTTGCGTGTTTGGAAAGCAACTTATTCCAAATGTTACTAATTATTTTACACATAATTAAGGACTTCCAAACAGTTAAAAAGCATTTCCAAGATTTATTTTCCTTCAGAAATTGAAATTTCCTTTTGTTTAGTTTGACACTGAAACAGTAACCATGTGAGCTGTAGTTACACAGAAACTTTTTATTTTTTCTTTGTGTATCCATGGATTTCTAGTCATAAGCACAATTTCTGGCAAATAGTAGGTGTTCAATATAAATTAAGTGAAAAAACCAATAGGTGACTCAAATATAGTGGTCCTATTACAAATTTTGCATTTAAGAGCTATAACTCTCCTTAATAAATCATATGCAGTTATAATGATGTATTAATTTACTGGATTGCTCTGGCAATTTGTTAATAGCTTCAGTTTGCTTGGCTCCACAATCAACACTCTTGGTACCAACAGCCAGGAAATCAAAAGACAAATTGCATTGGGAAAGTCTGCTGTCAGGGACCTTTCTAAAGTACTGAAGAACAACAATGTCAGTCTGGAAACTAAGGTGCAACTGATGCAGGCCATCCATAGTCTTTGCAATTACTTGTTATACATCAGAAAGCTGGACAATAAATGACTAGGGATAGTATAGAAGGAGAATTAATGCCTTTGAGCTGTGACGCAGGAGAATAGTATTGAATATATCATGGACTGTAGGAGAACAAACAAGTTCAACCTGGAGAGAGTGCTACTCCTTGGAGGCAAATACTCTGAACCTTCATCTGACATACATTGGGCATGTTGCCAGGAAGGACTGGACCTTGGAGAGGGACAACATGCTTGGGAGTTCGGAGGGACAGCATAAGAGAGGAAAACCCTTGATGAGATGGATTAACTCAGTGACTGGGTTTATGGGGGTAGGTGTATCAGAGACAATAAGATTGGCAAAGGATAGAGCTGGGTTTAGGATTTTGTTGTACATAGGGTCACTATGAATCACAAGCAACTTGATGGCACATATTGACACAACACATTACTTAAAGCTATGTTGATTCTTTCACAGTTCTGGGTCAGAATTCTGAAACCAAGATGTGAGCTGAGATGTTTGCCCTCTGGTGATTCTAGAGATGACTCTACTTTGACCTCTTCCAGATTTTGATGGCTCTAGGTGTTTCTTGGCTTGTGGTTACAATGCTCCAACCTCTATTTCTGTCTTCATGTGACTCTACCTCTTTGTGGGTCTTCTCTTTTTCCATCTCCAATAAGAACAGTTTTCATTGGATTTAGTGTCTCCCTGGATGATCAAAAGTAGTCTCACCCGAACTCCCTAACATAATTATGTCTGCGATGCTTGTATTTCCAGAAGGGTCACATCCACATATTCCTGGATTTGGATCATATCTTTGAGAGACTTGCATTAAACTATTATCAGTGAGTTAATTGAAATTTTCACAATGATAGCAGAGTTACTATTCCACTCACTGATTTCACTATTCTCCAAGTGCACACAGACTTTCTGAATTTTTTGCAGCTGAGAAGACTGACCATGTAAAGAACTTTAGGTTGATTTTAGCATAGAAGGGGTGCTCTTGTGGCACAGTCTGTGAGGAGTTGCTAACCCCAAAGCAGAACCTCTCTGGCAAGTCAAATCATCAGTGGTTCCTCTCAAGAAAGACGGGAAACCTCTTTCTGTGTGATTTACAGCTTCTGAAAACCTGTTAGTGGGTCAGCCATGAGTTAGTTCTCTCTCAATGGCAATGAGTTGAGTTTTAGCATAGATTGGGGAGAAACAAATCAACATTTTACCTACAGATGGGAAAAATACAATGAAAGTTGAAAACTGCAGGGTGGAGAAAGGAAGTTAAGTAAGTGTTCAAGAAGTAATGTTACACCCAACCTGATGATGTATGCATGATATATTAGAGATGGGTATTTGATACATAGTGATTTGAGTGATGACAAATGCAAAAAAATATACTTATGATAGTATATGGGGAACATTTTGCAATAATCTCTGTTTCACCCCTTGAGAGGGAAAGGTAGTTTGGGCAAAAAATTGATAAGTTATGAAGATGAGGCCAGAGACTCCTGGGATCAAGAGTTTGAAATGAAAGTTTCATGAAGAATACTGATCAGGAAAGAGCCCTGGGGTAGATTGCAACTTCTACGTCGAAACCATCTGCATTCTATTTGGCAGTGGTAAAAAATAAGGTCTTAGAATGTATACATATCAAAAGAAATAATACATCAGTGGTAAGTTATTCCAGCATTAGTAAGGAGCCAGTGAAAATACATTCAGAATTATTGTAATTCTGTTCAGCATTTTATTGAGAGGAAATTGGGGAAATTGAAAATGTTCAACAGGTGGCAACTGCAGAGATTTTTTTTCTTTTACGTAGACTAAGGATAAAAATTCTGCTGAAAAATAAGTCAGTATTTCTTGAATGAAAGGATATTGGAGGAGAAAGGGAAAGTTCATAGAATAGAAATTATACTAAAAGGAGAAGAACACATTGAACAAGTTAGAAGTGAAAGTTCTGCACCACAGGAAGACCTTGATGACTAAAACACTTGGTGTGCTGGTGAAGAACCCAGTGGTAATTGAAGGACAGTCACCTTTGTTCTAAGGCTTCATGTTTAAAATGGGATTTTACTGCATAATCTTTTATGAAAAAGAAAATAAATTCATTTTTAACAGTCAGTGGTAGACAAGTAATTAAAAAATGTATTCATGGAAATTGAAAACACCTGAAACTTTAGGGGCTATGAAAAATGGAATTTATATCTGTATCTCAAGAGGAAATTAGAAATCTAACCTTTCCTGTCACTGGATTTTTTTTTTAAATTGATGTTGTGAATTCATTGTGTCAGTCAGGCTATTGAAATAAAATAGAAAAAGTGGAAGACAGTGGCTATTTTTGCAGAAAGGAAAACTTGTTATGCAGATATTCTTCCTCATACACAAATAGGCTCACATACATGTCATGTGAATATTCTTGCTCATATACAAATAAAATAGGCTTCTTTTAATATTATTCTCTTTCAAAAGGATTGAGATAATGATACTCTTTTTAAACATTTTATATTGGATTGCATACAAAATTCATATACATTGTGTTTCATTCATGTTGTGTTTCACACATTCCTTCATTCTTATTGTATTTCATATGATCATTCCTATCTGTATTATGTTTTAGAACAGTCTTGGTCCAGCAGCCAGTAAATCAAAAGATTAATTGCATTGGAAAAGTCTGCTGTCAGAGACCTCTCCAAAGTACTGAAGGGCAATGATGTCAGTCTGGAGACTAAGGTGCGCCTGATCCAGGCCATGGTCTTCACAATTATTTGCTATGCATCAGAAAACTGGACAATGACTAGGGATGACAGAAGGAAAATTGATGCCTTTGAGCTGTGGTGCTGGAGAAGAGTATTGACTATACCATGGACTATGAGGAGAACAAACAGATTCACTCTACAGAGGGTGAAACCAGGTTGTTCCTTGGAGGCAGGTATTTGGAAGCTTCTTCTGACATACTTTGGGCATGTTGCAACGAGTGACCAGTCTTTGGAAGAACATAAATTTTGGGAGTTTGGAGGGATAGTGCGAGAGAGAAAGACTCTTGATGAGATGGATTGATTCAATGACTGGGTTAACGGGGGTAGGTGTGTCAGAGATGATGAAGTTTGTGAAGCATGGTTCAGAGCTGTTGTACATAGGGTCGCTATGAGCCTCAGGCGACTTGACAGCACATAAAAACAACAAAAAAAACAACAAGAAAATTAATCACCATTTATCTATGACCACCGTTACCCAGTCTTTTCAGGTCCCCATTACATATTTCTAATTGCTTTACCCTCTCCTTCTGCCCACCAAACTCTAACAACACAATGATTTACCCCCTGCTCACACGCTACTCCCCTGTCCACTTCTCCTTCTCCCTTTGGACTTTTATACATGTCTTACTAGTTACCCTTCTATTTTTGCAATAATGGACTTAGGCAGTTATTTGTTCTTATGAGACTGAGTTAGTTTACTCAGCGTAATAGTCTCTAGACATCTCATGTTATAAAGTAGCTTATGAAATCATTGCTCCTTAGTGCTGCATAGCACTCCATTGTGTAAATGTGACATAATTTCTCAACCCATCCATTTATTGATGGAGATTTGAGCTGTTTTTATTTCTTGCTACTGTGAATAACAGAACAGAGCAGGGAAACACTGCATGGTTCAAAATTGG
>NW_006399762.1:27400678-27409475 GCF_000299155.1 Elephantulus edwardii
AAAATAATACCTAATAGTATATTCCTTTCAAACAGTACTCTCCCCTATCTGTTTCAATACAGTGTACATTATTTATCCCCTCTTTTCTTAGTTTCCCCCAACCCTGATGTCAGTCCTACTTTACAACAGTGGCATTATGCAGTATTTATTCCTTTGTGACTGAGATATTTCACTAAGCATAATGTCCTCCGGGGTCACCCATTTTGTATAATATTTCATGTGTTCCTTGTTTTTCAATGCAGCATAGTGTTCCATTATGTGATTATACCACAGCTGCTCTATCCATTTATTTCTTGATGCACACTTGGGTTGTTTCCAACTTTTTGCTATTGTGAACAAAGCAACAATGAACATGGATGTGTTTCTAGTTCTAGTTTCTTCAGGATATATTCCCAGTAGTGGAATTGCTGGGTCAAATGGGATTTCTATTTCTACCTTTTTGAGAAAGTGTCATACTACTTTCCATAGTGGTTGCACCACTTTACATTCCCACCAACAGTGTAGAAGTGTTCTAATTTCTCCACAACCTCACCAGAATTTGTTATTTGGTGTTCTGTTGAATTTTGCTAATCTTACTGCTGTGAGATGATATCTCATAGTTGTTTTGATTTGCATCTCTCTTGGCGCTAGGGATTTTGAACATTCCTACATGTGGTTTTTTCCCATATGAATGTCTTTTTTGGTGGTCTTTTGATTTTCTGACCTCTGGTGTTAAGAGTGTTGATTGTGGAGCCAAGAAAGCTGTAACTTTTAACAGCTCCTTTCCATCTAGTCCTCGGTATTCTGCAGCAAGCACTTCAGGTCTTCTTCAGTTTCAGCAAATAAGATTGTGCCATCTGCATAATGTAGATTGTTGAGGAATATACCTTCAATCCTGATGCCACATTCCTCCCCATAAAGCCCTGCTTCTTGAATGATCTATTCTGCAAAAAAATTGAAAAGATATGTGTTACTGTCTGTTTGCCAGCAACCAACAGCAACACCCTGATGGGGGTAAGTATGACAGAGACACACCACTCTGGAAGAGGATCAGAGAGTCAATCCAGCTCAATTTTGTTGGGGACTGCAGTGCACTTATATACAAGCATGTAAACAGAAATACAGGGTAGGGTGGGTTTACAGACATGGGATATGAGGATTGGTTAGGAGAACCTCGGCCTAGCGAGAACCACTCCCAGCTCAACAGATGTGGCAGTCGTCTTCCCAGGTGGTGAGCTTTCTCAAGCTGATACAGCTAAACACAGGGGAGCTTTCTCTACCTTGTATTAAAGGCCATTGGGAGGCTTGCACTTAATCTGGAACTTAGGTGATCTGTCCTGGCCAGAGGTCCTCCCTTCCTCCCCAACATTCCCCAACAGATATGAAGACAGGATGCATTCCTGACACACTCCTTTCCTGATTTTGGACCATAAAATGTCTCCCTGCTCTGTTCTGACTAATTCGTCCTGGGCTAAGTATAGGTTTTGCATAAGCACAATTAAGTGTTCTGGGATTCCCATTTTCCTCAAGGTTAGCCACAATTTGTTTTGATACACACAGTCAAATACCTTTGCATAGTCAATAAAACACAGATAGACATTCCTTTGGTACTCTTTGTTTTCTGGCAAGATCCATCTGAAATTGGCAATAATGTATCTAGTGCCACTACCTCTTCTAAACTCAGCTTGTACTTCTGGTAGTTCTCTGTCAATGTACTATTCTAGTCATTTTTGAATAATCATTAGCAGGATTTTGCTAGTGCGCAATATTAGATATATTGTTCAAGAATTTCTACAGTCTGTCAGGTCCCCCCCCCTTTTTTTGGACTGGGAATAAATATGGATCTATTTCAGTCAGTTGGCTAAGTAGTTGTCTTCCAGATTTCTTGGCACAATTTGGTGAGCACATGCAGGGCAGCATTTGTTTGTTGAAATACATCTATTGGCATTCCATAAGTTCCTGGGCTTTATTTTTCTGTCATGTTCTTCAGAGTGATCTGAATTTTTTGTTCATCACTACTGCCTCTTGATCATATGCTGTTTCTTGAAATTCTTCTGTGTCAGTGGCTTCTTTTTGATACAATGACTCTATACTCCTTCAGTCTTCTTTTAATGCTTCCTGAATCATTCAATATTCTGCCTATAGCATCCTTAAGCATTGCAAATTGTGGCTTGAATTTGTTCTTTAGTTCCTTTAGCTTAAAAATGCCAAGAGATTTAAGCCCTTTTGCTTTTCTAACTCCAGCTCCTTGCACATTTCATTATAATACTTTACCTTGTCTTCCTAAGATGCCCTTTAGCATCTTCTATTCAGCTCCTTAACTTCTTAATTTCTTCCTTTTGCTGTGGCTTCTTGGCATGCCAGTGCAATATTCAGAGTCTCTTCTGACATTCATTTTGGCCTTTTCTTCTTCTTTCTTCTTTGTAATGACTTTTTACATTCTCCATGAATGTTATTCTTGATATCTTAGGTTATACTAATGAGAATTTGGTTGTGTTTGATATATAAATGACACAAGATTAGAGTGAAATGTAGCACCAGTATTCAGGTTCAAGTAATGAGGACTTCCCTGGTCTGTCCCCTACATCATAACACAAAATTGGAGAGAGAAGTAAGCACAGAAACAGGGACCTACTATTATAAAGAAAGAAGAACCAGGAATTACAAGGCTTCTTTCAACCTGGCATTTCTGTGCTGGGAATCTCCTAGACCTGGGGTCACACTGATGTTACGATATATGGAGATTTCCAAAGAACACTGGATAAGGGTCTTTGCTTAGAAGCAACAAATAGAATTGGCACTTAAATCCAAACTTTTAACCTTTTAACCTGTGAAAGGATAAATTTCTGTATGTTAAAGTCACCTAATTGTGGTGCTTGTGTTATAGCAATATTAGAAAACTAAGACTCTTCCTTGCTAAAGTAGAAGGTCAATGAAAAAGAAGAGGATCCTCAATAAGGTGAACTGACACAGAAGCTCCAACGGTGGGTTCTCTGAACTCTAAGGATGGAGCAAGACAAGACAATTGTTCATTCTGTTGTGTATTGGGTTGCTATGAGTCACAAGCAACTAGAAGGGACCTAAAAAAACCCCAGTGTCTATGAAAAATTTATCTTGGACTGCTAAAATATAATGATGTTGGAGAATAGAAATAAAAGTCTAGAATTTGCAGTTATGTTTGTTTTATGGAAAAAATGAAGCTTTATTAACTTATGTTAGAGATATAAGACCTATATATCAGTAATTGTACAAGGGAAATTATTTGCATTTTACTAATTATTATAGAAATTATGGAACAATATTATTAATATCACATGCAAGCAAAATCTTGCTAAAGATTATTAAAAAATGACTAGATAATACATCTACAGAGAATAGCCAAAAATACAAACTGAATTTAGAAGAGGCTGTGTCACTAAGGATATTATTATTAATATCAGATGAAACATGGGTGAAAATAGAGTGTACCAGAAGGATGGCTCTCTATTTTTGTTTTATCATCTATCTATATGTATTTGACTATATTCATTGCAACAAATTGATTACAACAAATGTTAAGAAAAATGGGAATCTCAGAACACCTGATTGTGCTCATGAAAAACCTATACCTAGACCAAGAAGCTATTGTTTGAACAGAGCAAGGGAACATTTCATGGTTCAAAATCAAGAAAGAAATGTTTCAGGGTTATAACTTTCTGTAGCTTTTCAATCTATATGTGAAACAGATCATTCAGGAGGCTGGACTTAATGAAGAAGAATGTGGTCAGGATTGTAGGAAGATTCATCAACAACCTACATCACACAATTACAAGTTTACTCACCAAAACTGAGGAGAACTTAAAATATTTGCTGCAGGAGGTTAAAAACTTCAATATAGTTTGTGTTTCAAAGTCAAGAAAACAAAGATCCTCACCGCTAAGCCAATAGACAATATCATGATAGATGGAGAAAAAAAAATGAGTTTTTTAATGATTTAACCTTGCATAAATCCACAATCAACACTCTTGCCACAAGCAATCAGGAATTAAAAAGATGAATTACATTGGGAAAATATGCTGTCAGGTCTCTCTCCAGAGTGTTAAAAAGCGACAGTGTCAATCTAGACTAAGGTCTGCCTGATACAGCTGCTTGTTATGCATTTGAGAGATGGACAATGAAGAAAGGTTACAGAAGAATTGATGCCTTTGCATTGTGGTGCTGGAGAAGACTATTGAACATTCCATGAACTGCTAAGAGAACAAAAGATCTGTCCTGGAGAGGGTAAAATCAAGTTGTTTATTGGAAGCAAAGATTTTGAAGCTCTATCTAACATAATTTGATCATGTTTCCAGGAAAGAACAGTTCTCGAAGAAAGGCGTCACATTTGAAAGGGAAGTGGGTTAGCTCTAAAGAGTAAGACCCTGGATGAGATGGATTGACACAGTGACTATGGCAATGAGGGTCAGGTGTCTCAGAGACAGATTGGTTGCTTGGTTCAGGGTAGGGCAAATCAGAGTCATTGTTCATAGGGTTGCTATAGGTCATAGTAGCCTGGATGACACATAATAAGAACAACAGTTACTTTACAGCATAGTTGTGTGTAAGTTTACTTTATTGATTTTTTTTTAATTAGTATAGCACTTGTCTGTTAGTTTGCTGGACCAGGATAACTTGTGGTTTGCTGTGATGCTGGAAACTCTGCCTACAATGTTTCAAATGCCAAAAGGCTCAGTCATAGTAAACAGATTTCATCAGGCTTCCAGATTAAGACAGACTAGGGAAGTAGGATTGGACATCTGCTTCTGAAATAGTAGGCCTCTGAAAAATCTGTGAACAATACAGAAATATAATATCAAGGAGAGAGCCCAGACTGGAAGTTACTAAAATTATGAGAAACAGTTGCAAGCACCATTTAATAATTGGACCATGGAATGTAATTGTGGACGGTCAGCAAAGGAGGGGAGACCCTTAACTAGATGGTTTGAGTTGGTGACAGTAGTAATGGGCTCAAGTATGTCAGAGAATGTGAGGATGGCACAGGATAGGACAGGGTTCAGATATGTTGTTCAGAGGGTCATTATGAGTCATATTTGACTCACTGGCACCTACCAACCATATGTTCTCATATATTGATGGTAGCATACGTGCATATGCCTTATAGAACTATACATACAACATGTATACATTTTAGAAAATCCTCTCAGTGTTTTGAGATATCCTTTCCATTTATATAATTTTGAGACTAACTGTATGACTCTTAAAATTAGTATTTAAAAACAAACTTATTCAATAATGCCTCAGATGTTTGAAATTAGGTTCAAGCTTTTGTTTTTCTCATACGTATTTTTCTTCCTGAAAGTTGTCCCTTCCTGTTTTATATGAAATAAAGTCTTCAACTATATCAGAGTCTCTGAAGTACTTTGTCAGAATTTCTTCTTGCTGCAGTACCTAGGCAATGAACAAGAGAGCCTGGAGGTCTTAAAAAGAAACCCCTGATACTGCTGGGTAAAACCATACTGAAACAATGACTTGTTTCTACTTCTACATCTGTTTTGAAGATTTGGTCTATTATATTCCTTTCTTCCCTTTATGCTTTCTCTCCCTTACTCAATTACTGCATTAAAACAGAACATTCATTTGAAATTTCCTCTTTGAGTGCAGTGCTTCAGCCTAGCTGAAATCTAGTAACTTGCCAAATCTTAGGTTTAGCAAGAGGTTTCAATTTTGAGAACTTTTTCTTTTTGAGTACCAAAGGAAGTTAAGTATGATTAAATTTACTAGAAGATACACAAATTATCTACCCTTGCAACCTTACAGGTATTTCTTTAACTGTGTGTTGTCTTTCTGTATTAGCTTTTTACCAAAAAAATGTATGCCCAAACCATACATTTTAGAATATAAGATTTAAATATAATAATTGTTGTTTTTGTTAGGTGCAGTCAAATCCACTATGACTCACAATGACTCACTGAACAACAATATCTATACCACGACCTATCCTGAGCCAATCTCACTGCCTCTGACACATTTACTCTCATTACCCCAGTTACTGTGTCAATCCATCTTATCCAGGGTCTCCCTCTCCTGCACTGTCCCTCCACTCTTCCAAGCATGATGTTCTTTTCCAAGGACTGGTCTCTCCTGGCAACTTCCCAAAAGTATGTGAGATGGAATTTCAAAATCCTTGCCTCCAAAAAGCAGCTTATTTTCACCCTCTCAAGGACAGAACTATTTGCTCTTTTGGCAGTCCATGGTGTGTTCAATGCTCTTCTTCAGCACCACAACTCAATGGCATTGATTCTTCTGTCATCTTTGGTCATTGTCAAGCTTTCTGATATTTAACAAATAGTTGTGAAGACCATGACCTGAATCAGGTGCACCTTAGTTTCTGGACTGATATCATTGCTTTTTAGCTCCTGACAGCAGATTTTCCCAATGTAATTTATCTTTTGACTCCAGGGAACACTCCGGCTTCACCCTCTCCAGGACAAAGCTGTTTTGTTCTCCTCGCAGTCCATGGTATATTCAACACTCGTTTCCAGCACCACAGCTCAAAGGCATCAATTCTCTTTCTATCATCCCTATTCACTGTCCAACTCTGAGTTGTTGTAATACAGTTGAGTCAAAACCTACCCTCTAGGATTCAAAGACAGTAAATCACACAAAAGGAGATTGCTCATCTTTCTCCCATGAAACAGCTGGTAGATTTGCACCACATGCTTTGAGTTGGCAGAGTAAGTTCTAAATATTATCTATTATATTTTTTTAAATGTGATACTTTCTGCAGTTATATAATATTTTCCATTTTATATAAGGTGTAAATATTTTTCAGATACCACACTGTTCACTATTCTGAAACATGAGAACTTTCTGTGAGTTGAAAATGACTCTATGGAAATCAATTTGTTTTCTTGGTATTGAAATATGTAATAATACTGCTGGAATCTTCCTATGTGTAGAGGAAATTAGCTTATGCAATCAATTTGAATTTGAAAGCTCTGAAAACAGAATTAATTTATTTTAACTCATTCCACCCTCCCCAACCCAATCATATGCATGCATGTGTATGATTAACTATATCCCTGCAGAGTCTTAGAATGTTATATCTGAGAAACAGTACTTATCATTAGAAATGCTTGCATTCTGAATACATAAATCGTCTTACATGGAAAATTGATTGCTTATTTTGATTAAGATATTGTTAGAAATTAGAAAGAATGAGTTGGATAATATTCATCATGATTTGTCTGTTTAGCCTTATCTTCACAGGAAACTTTCATTTTTTTAAAGCTGATTAACAGCCACAGTTAAAAATAACCCTACTGCCTATAGTTACTTACAAAAATAATAGTAAAATGTTAGGGAAGGTGAAACAAGGTGGTAGCAGCTGTAGGTATACAACTTATAGCTTCATATTCCTGGGGTCATATTATTTTTGCTTACTTCCTGGGATCTATTATTTATTTTTCTTTTTTTATGAAGATCTAGGGTGATGCCAGAGAAATTTAGTTACAGAAGGGTAGGCAGATAACCTTTACAGAAATTTCAATAAGAAATTATTACAAATTTTAGAAATCTTCGATTTAGGACATCATTTTACTGGGGCTTAAGACTTCTTTGCTCAAATTTTTCGTTGTTGTTGTTGTTGTTAGGTGCCATTGAGTCAGGTGTGACCCATAGCAACCCTGTGAACAATAGATCTGAACCTCACCTTATCCTGTGCCTTCCTCATGCTTCCTGATATACTAGAACACATTGTAACAGTCACTGTATCAATCCAACTAGTTGAGTCTTTCCTTAGGCAACCCTTGCCTTTCCAACCATGATGTCCCTACTCTAAGGAACAGCCTCTCCTAGCAACATGCTTGAAGTATGTGAGGTGAAGCTTTATCATCATTGCCTCCAAGGAGCAGTCTGGCTGCACTTTCTCCAAGACACATTTGGTTGTTCTATTGGCAGTCCATGCGATGTTGAGTACTCTTCTCCAACACGGCTGCTCAAAGACATCAATTCTTCTGTAAGCCTTATTCATTGTCTAGCTTTCAGATGCTTAGCAAGTGATTGGAAAAAGCATGGCCTGAATTAGACGCACCTTAGTCTTCAAACTGACAGTACTGCTCCTCAATAATATGGAGAGGTCCCTGTCTGCACACTTTCTCAGTGCAACATGTCTCCTGATTTCCTGACTGCTTGTACCAAAGGTGTTTATTGTGGATTCAAGCAAGATAAAATTATTGACAGTTCCAAACTTTTCTCTACCTATCATGATGCTGCATATAGGTCCAATGGTAAGTATTTTTGTTTTATTGATGTTGAGATGCAATCCATATTGAAGGCTGTATTTTTTGATGTTTTGCAACAAGTGCACTGCTTCAAGTCCTCCTCACTTTCAGCAAGCAATGTTGTGTTATTTACAAAATGCAGGTTATTGAAGACTATTCCTCTGATCCTGATACCACATTCTTCTTCATAGAGTCTGGTGTCTTGAATAATTTGCTCAGTATACAGATATAATAGGTACAGAGAAAGAATACAGCCATGACACATTCCCTTCTTAATTTTTAACTGTGTAGTTTTCCCTTATATAGTTTAAAATTAAGTCTTGGAGAGGGTGTGACGGGAGTGCTAGATGGAGGCAAGAATGATGATGCTTTGCCTCACACACTTTGGGCATGTTGCTATGATGTGCTATTCTTCAGAGAAGGACATGATGCTGGGAAGGGTGAAGGGTTGGTGAAGGAGAGGAAAACGCTCAATCAGGTGGACTGAGACCATAACTGCTGCAGTGGGGTCTTGTGTGTCAAGAAGTGTGAGGATGGCACAAGATAGAACGGGGTTC
>NW_006399762.1:27409575-27410967 GCF_000299155.1 Elephantulus edwardii
GGTCCCTCCTTACATCATGACCAAAGTATGTCAGATGAAGTTTCAGAATCCTTGCCTCCAAGGAGCAGCCCGGTTTAACCCTCTCCAGGATGAATCTGTTTGTTTTCTTAGCAATCCATTGCACTCTCAGCACTCTTCTCCAACACCCAAGCTCAAAAGCATCAATTCTCCTTCTATCGTCCCTGGTCATTGTCCAGCTCTCTGATGCATAACAAGTGAACGCAAAGACCATGGCTTGTACCAGATGCACCTTAGTCTCCAGAGACACATCGTTGCTCTTGAGTACTTTAGAGAGGTCCCGAATAGCAGACTTTCCCATTGCAATACTTTCCCCTAAGCGCGGGACACTTAGAAGGGCGGAAGGCAGGTGAAAGACAAGACACCTCAGCAGAGCTAAAACCCCCCGCCTGAACAGGTAAAGCGGAGGACCCCCAAAGAGCACAACTCGGTCAGAAACTTCAAGAAGAAACTCTATGCAGCAGTTCCACAGGACACATCATCTCCATTCGGGACACATTACCACTAAACTTAGGAGACTCTGGTCACAGCATAAGAAACTATTAGCAGCTGATGAATCTGGAATCACAGAAACCAAGGAAGCTTTAGATATAAGCTATCAGATCAAGGGCTAGACAATGGGAGATAGATGTTGAGGGGAGTGGGTAGAAGTGGAAGGGTATCTTGATGGATGGTGGAGCAAAGAAATAAGTGGGTCAGGGCACTTGAGCCAAGGGCAGGAACAACACCTAAACTAATGGTTAATTCCACAATAAGGGATATATTTCACTTATTCTGTAAAATGCTTATCTGTTGGATACTTCTCTAGAACTGAACATTCAGATTGACATACACTAGGAAGAAGGATTGGCCATCCAGTTGCAAAATAGCAGGCCACTGAAAACCCTATGTACTGAAAAACCTAAATCTCTGAGGAATAGCTTCTCTTAATAATATGTTCAAATATGGGAGATGAAGCTTTGCCATCTTTGTCTCCATGAAGCACTCAGGAGGCACATTCTCCAAGACATATCTGTTTGTTGTTTTGGCTGTCCATGGGAGAGTGGCAATAAAAAAGGCAAGAAAACCTCCAAGTCCATGGTTATTTATGAAGTGAGCCATGAGGACTTTAGGAATGTAGATTCTATTTTGACTTCAGAATCAGTGAGGTATTGTGAGACTCTGTGTATAAAGTCCCTGGGAGGGAATAATCACTTAATAATGTTAGTCTTTGTTGTTATGGATACTTTTAAGGTGTTAAAGTAGGAAATGTACATGCTTCATTCCACCTAGTGGATTGTCCTTATTTATCTGACATACGGGAGGAAGGTTGCCTTCGGAAACCCTATGAACTTGGAGAGAGGATAAAAGGCACCCAAGCGTCAAGGACTCTCC
>NW_006399762.1:27414176-27416085 GCF_000299155.1 Elephantulus edwardii
TTCACATGAACAGAATTAGATGCTAATTGTTCAACTAGACTTGGAAAATACTAGATCATATAAAATGAAATAATTTCCTTACTATAAGACTTCTAAAATTATTTAAAAGTTTGGGGAGGTGTTTTTATTTTATTTTAAATTCTAACTTGAGTGAAAGTTTACAAAGCATATTGAAATTTTTTTTATTAATCATTAATGAATATTTTTTCCATACCATTAATTGTAATACCTACAATGTCTGATAAAATTTTTTTTTCCTTCAGAGATTTTTATAAATGTTTATTTTCTATTAATAAATTTTCTACTCCTCTCTCCTTTCCTTCTCTGGTATTCATGCTTGAATGATTCTTTTTGTGTAGAAAGTTTTAGAGGGTCTGTAACTAAACAAAAGAGAAAAGCATTACATTCTCTGTTTCTAAGGTAAAGAATCCTTTTGAGGAACTCCAATCCTAATTTCATGAAACATAACTTAGGAAACATTTGTCTAGAATTGAGGTTGTCATTGTGCCTTTACTTGTGATATGACATTCTGAACACCTGAGGCTCCTTTTCATAATACAAGGCAGAAAGAAGTCATTGTCCATGTGATTATTCTAGCCAGCATATTGAGAAAATAAATATCTAAGCAAAGAGATTTTAAGTATCTTTAAGATAGAAAAATTTTTTTCTGATTTTTTTAAAACAAAGTGTTTAAGCTTGTCTTTTGCAGCAATTACTGCCAGATGAGGTATAGCTGAGTCCCATAAGATAAGCGGAATACACACAAAGGGCAGTTGCCTCAGATAAAGGAAATAGAAGTGGTGAAAGCAAACGGGGAAACTTCAGAAGAAAGATGTCAGTGTGGTCTTGAAAGCTTTTCCTGCTTGCCTTAATATTGAGTCATTAAACATCAAGGATGAAGTGGAAAATGGTAGCAGGGTAGCAGTGGAGATAAAGTGGCAATCAGGAAGAAGAGGGCAGTGTGTACTTTGCAAAGTCACTTTTTATTGTGTCTTCCCTTCTTCACCCTTTGAAAACTGGAATCTTAGATCTTAGACTCAAGTACATTAATTCTGGCTTCTTGAGTGGCTGTGGCAATGGTTGAGGTCTTTGTAAGGTCACAGTGACAGAGACCCCAGTACAACTTCATTCAGACATTGGCTTCTCTGTCATAGGTGGTTAGTTTAGGAACTACAAACCAGAAAGCAGAAATAAGAAAGTAGTTTTGAAGTTTCTTTTTTTTCTCTGGGACTGAAACAACATATGTGGGAGAGAGCTCCACAACCATTCACTTTGCAGAGATCTCATTTAGAAACTTCAAGCAGAAAAGAGCCAAAATCATTACATTTTTCTTCCAAAACAAATGGTTGTGTGTGCCTAAAGGCAAGATACCCATTTATGCCAATTTCAGTTGTAGATATTTAAAATTTCATACTTTTAGATTATTTTTTAATCACATCAAAGTATTTAGCAGAAACTTATGGTTTAAAAAATATTTATCATCAAAAGCAAAAATGTGGTCATAAAGAAATCACTTGGCTTCCAAGATAGTGTAATAAATGAATTCTGCAGGTGAATAAGAATGGGCATTTGCCAGAGACTCAGAAGAGGCCAAAGTCCGTAGGAGTGCTTTGACTCCCTCAAACACTGCACAGGCCTGTCTTCACGTTGGAGATCTAAAACAGTGCATGAAAGTGGAGACACAGGTGTTGACCAGGCCTGTGAACCAAGCCTGGTGTGTTTGCATAAAACATAAAGACCTCTTTTCCTGGAAGGTCAGGTTGCAAGTGGAAATTGTGAATAGAGCTTTAGAAACTAGCAGGTGCTGATCTCTAGGTGATGCCCTTTTCCCTTCGGATGTGAACTTGCTGAATTTTACTAGGTCCTTTCAGTACTGAGTCAATGAATATTTAAAAAGAAGAAGAAAGTG
>NW_006399762.1:27416826-27418706 GCF_000299155.1 Elephantulus edwardii
ATCCATACTGATGCTGCCAATTGGCCCAGTGGTGAGAATCTTTATTTTCTTGATGTTGAGCTTTAATCCATAATGAAGGCTGCAGTCCTTGACCTGCAGCAAGCACTTCAGGTGCTCCTCAGTTTCAGCAAGCAGGGTTGTGTCATCTGCATAACGCAGGTTGTTGACTCTTTCACAAATCCTGATGCCACATTCATCTTAGTTAATTTAAAAAAACAACAACAACAACATTCCAAGTCTTTCTTCCATAGGTGCACAAGATCTAGGTAAACACTGCTGTATGGAAATGCAAGTCTGTAAATACAAACAAATAAAAAAGAACTTTGTGAAGCAATTAAATACATGTTGTGTATTGTGGAGTAGGAATCAACCCATAGCTGACACTCTGGCAGGTTGTCAGAGGCAGTTGATCGCAGTGGAGGAGGAGATTGCCCATCCTTCTTCCTCAGAGCAGCTGGTGGCCTCAAACTGCATGTCTTTGGAATTGCAGTAAAGCGTCTTCCCACAAGGCAACCAGAGCTCCCTTTTATTAAATATCTATAACAAACACAATTAGGTGATCCCAAGTAGTTTGTTTTTGTACTAAATTTTCAGATTTAATATATTATTCTCTGGTGAATATCTAATGATTTATAATGTGAGGTTTTTTTATAATGAGAACATAATATTCATTTGCATTTATTTGCTAATAACAAGTTGCAATTATTTTTGTAGAAAGCACTTTATTTAGCAAGGTTTTAAAAAAATTCATTTTCATGACAGTTTACAGACTTTGGATTTTCTCTCATTCATTCTCATGCTTTCCTCCCCTGCCTCTTATCTTTGAAAAGTAAAAAAAAAATTCTTTCATTGTTATACAATCCCTCCTGCCCCACCCCCCCAGTCGATTCTACTATGTACCCTTCATTCTGAACTCCTGTCATGACGATAATGTTATTGTTGTTGTTGTTGTTATGTGCCATCGAGTCACCTGCGACTTATAGCGACCCTATGTACAAAAGCCCTAAACCCTGCTCTATCCTGTGCCAATCTCACTGTCTCCGACACATGTACCCCAACCAGTCCAGTCACTGACTCAATCCACCTCATAGAGGGTCTTCTCCTGCACTGTCCCTTCCCCTCCCAAGCATGACTTCCTTCTCCAAGGACTAGTCTTTCCTTGTAACATGTCCAAAGTATGTAGAAGTATGATGAAGTTTCAGAATCTTTTCCTCCAAGGAGCGGCCTGGTTTAACTGTCTTCAGGATGAATCTGTTTGTTTTCTTAGCAGTCCATAGCATATTCAATACTCTTCTACAGCACCACAGACCAAAAGCATCAATACTCCTTCTATCCTGCTTAGTCTTTGTCCAACTCGGTGACACATAGCAAGTGATTGCAAAGACCATGGCCTGTATCAGGCACGCCTTCGTCTCCAGAGTGACATCGTTGCTCTTCAGTACTTTGGAGAGGTCCCTAACAACAGACTTTCCCATCACAATACGTCTTTTCATTTCCTGGCTGCTAGTGCCAAGATTGTTGACTGTAGAGGCAAACAAACTAAAGCTGTTAATGATCTCAATCTCTTCACCATCCATACTGATGCTGCCAATTGGCCCAGTGGTCAGAATATTTGTCTTCTTGATATTGAGTCTCAATCCATAATGAAGGCTGCAGTCCTTGACCTGCAGCAAGCACTTAAGGGCCTCCTTCGTTTCAGCAAGCAGGATTGTGTCGTCTGCATAACCCAGATTGTTGATGGATCTTCCACCAATCCTGATGCCACACTTCTCATAGACCCCAGCCAATCAGATAATCTGTTCTGCATACAGGTTGAAAAGGTATGGAGATAGGACACATCCCTGGCTTACACCGTTCCCAATTTTGAACCATGCAGTGTT
>NW_006399762.1:27418941-27419859 GCF_000299155.1 Elephantulus edwardii
TTACAATATCCCTAGTACCACAACCTCTTCTAAAGCCAGCCTACATTTCTGGCAGTTCTCGGTTGATGTGCTGTTTCAGTTATTTTTGGATAATCTTCAGCAGAATCTTGCTTGCTTGTGATATCGATATCGTTCGATAATTTCCAAACTCTGTTGGGTCACCTTTCTTTGGAATAGGAACAAATATAGATCTCTTCCAGTCAGTTGGCCAAGTGGTTGTCTTCCAGATTTCTTGACACAACTTGGTGAGCACATCTAGGGCAGTATTTGTTAGTTGAAATATATCAATTGGTATGCCATTGAATACCTACTCATATATCTCTTATAAACAGTTCTCTCCCTCATCTGTTTCCATGTTGTGCCGTGTACATTATTTATCCTCTCTTTTCTTAGTTTCCCCCCAACCCCAATGTCAGTCCTGCTTTACAACATTGACATTTCGTAGTATTTGTCTTTTTGTGACTGAGATATTTCACTAAGCTTAATGTCCTCCAGGGTTAGCCATTTTGTATAATAATTTATTAGTTCCTTGTTTTTCAATATAGCACAGTATTCCATTGTGTGAATATACCATAGCTTTTCTAGCCATTCATTTGCTGATGGGCACTTGGGTTGTTTCCAACTCTTTGCTATTCTGAACAAAGCAACAATAAACATGGGTATGCACATATCTGCTTGGGCGGCAGTTCTGATTTCTTTAAAATATATTCCCAGTAGTCAAGTTTCTGGGTCAAATGGTATTTCTATTTGCAACTTTTTGAGAAAGTGCTAGACTGCCTTCCATAGTGGTTGCTTCATTTTACACTGCCACCAACAGTGAATAAGAGTTCCAGTTTCTCCGCAATCTCACCAGCATTTGTTGTTTGCTGTTCTGTTAAATTTTGCTCTTTTTACTGAGGTGAGATGATTATCTCATAG
>NW_006399762.1:27421802-27426325 GCF_000299155.1 Elephantulus edwardii
CTCTGCAGCTAGTGCTTCAGGTCCTCCTCAGTTTCAGCAAGAAGAGTTGTGTCATATGCATAATGAAGGGTTGATGAATCTTCCACCAATCCTAATGCCACATTCCTCCTTGTACAGCCCAGCATCTCGGATGATCTGTTCTGTATACAGATTGAAAAGACATGGAGACAGAACACATCCCTGGTGGACCCCCTTCCTGATTTTGAACCATGTAGCGTTTCCTTGCTCTGTTCTGATGACTGCCTCTTGGTCCAAGTATAGGTTTCTCATAAATACAATCAATGCCCATTCTTCTCAGAGTCAACCATAGCTTGTTGTGATCTACATAGTCAAAAGCCTTTGGGTAGTCAATGAAGCACAGATAGACATTTCTCTGGTACTGTCTGCTTTCTGCCAAGATCCATCTATCATTAGTTATAATCCCTGGTACCATGACCTCTTCTAAATCCAGTCTGCACAGCTGGAAGTTCTCTGTTGATATATTGCTCCAATAATTTTTGGATAATTTTAAGCAGAATCTTGCTTGCATGTGATAATGATGATATTGTTCAATAATTTCTGCATTCTGTTGGGTCACCTTTCTTTGTAATGGGAACAAATATTGATTTCTTCCAGTCAGTTGGCCAGGTGACTGTCCTCCAGATTTCTTGCTTGTGGATAGGAAGACTCAATATTTCCAGGAAATTAAAAGATGTATTGCAATGGGAAAGTCTGCTGTTAGGGACCTCTCCAAAGTACTGAAGAGCAATGGTGTCACTCTGGAGACTAAGGTGCATCTGATACAGACCATGGTCTTTGCAATAACTTGTTATGCATCAGAGAGTTGGACAATGCCTACAAAGGATAGAAGGAGAATTGATGTCTTTGAGCTGTAGTGCTGGAGAAGAGTATTGAGTGAACCATGGCCTGCTAAGGAAACAAACAGGTTCATCCCAGAGAAGGTTAAACCAGGCTCCTCCTTGGCGACAAGAATTCTGAGGCTTTGTCTGACATACTCTGGACATGTTGCAAAGAGGGACAGGTCCTTGGAGAGGGACATCATGCTTGGGAGGGTGGAGGGACAATGCAGGAGGGGAAGGCCCTCTATGAGATGGATTGATTCAGTGACTGGGGTAATTGAGATGGGTGTGTCAGAGGCAGTGGGATTGGCACAGGACAGAGCAGGGTTTAGGGCTGTTGTACGTAGGGTCACGATGAGTCGCAAACGACTCGACAGCACATAACAACAACAACCAAAGATAATTTACATGTTCAGTAAAATTCCAATACAAATACCAATTTCATTCTTCAGTGACAGAAAAGGCAATCTCCAATTTCATTTGGAATGAAAAGAAGTCTTGATTAGGCAAAACACTCCTTAAAAAGAGAAACAAGTTAGAGGACATCTCACTCTTCAGTTGCAAATCCTACTACACTGCTGTGGTGGTCAAGACAGAGTGGTACTGGTACAATAGTAGACACATAGATCAATGGAATAGAGTTAAGAATCCAGAAATCAGTCCATCTACTTATTGTTAGCTGATTTTTGACAAGGAGATGAAATCAGTTAAGTGGGGAAATGACATACTTTTTAGCAAATGGTGTTGGCAAAATTGGAAAGCCATCTTCAGAAAACTCAAACAAGATCCACGCCTCATTCCATACACAAAAACCAACTCAAAGTGGATCACGAACCTAGGACTAAAGCCAAGCACTATAAACTTCATTAAATAAAAGCTTGGAAGAATTCTAGAAGTCCTAATCCACAACATAAACAGTCTTACAAGCATCCTGAAAAACCTACAACCAGGAGAGGATAAAACAGATGAATGGGACTGTCCAAGAATCAAATCCTTATACACATCTAAAAACTTCCCAAACAGGGTAAAAAGGGAAAATATTTTCATAACATGAGAAATAATCTATGTTTCTATAGACACAAAGATAGAAATACAATTCTCATTCTAAAATTTCTTTAGCATGAATTGAAACCAATAACCTAGCATGAACTTTAATAAATAGCTTTAGTGGATTTACAGAAATTTGATTTGAATATCATCACAAAACAGAATTTTTAAAAACACAACTGAGTTTTCATTTAACAATTCCTACACATTTAACTATATTTTTAATTATACTATCAACAATTTTTTTTCTCATTTCTCACTTTCTCCCTCTAATTCTCATTTCCATTATTCTTTGCAACCTACTTCTTCATATCCCAGGATTTAGCAAATGTTGTTCTTTTGATTTAATTTAGTTGGTTGTTCTAAGTTGTGAGGGTCTCTCTGGTATTACTGATTACCTTATAGGCCTGTCTATTGTTTGACTGAAAATTGAGCTGTGGCAAAGAGTTTTGTTCCAGGTTCCAAGGACAAGTAAAAGTCATAGTATCAGGAGTTTCTCTAGTCTCTGTCAGACCAATAAGCCTGGTCATTTTAATGTTTCTGACTTTTGTTCTATATTTTTCCAAGTCTTTCCAGGACAAGGAGCTTCAGAAATTTAGTTCAAGAAGTGAGTTGTACTACTAACCCAAAGGCTGCTATTTTCTGGTGGCTTGAATCTACTAACCACTTCAATGGAAAAAGTATCTGTACATTTACATATATAGAAACAATCTGGAGGGTCAGTGATAAGTTGCAAACAACTCAATACAGTGAGTTTTGAGTATATTTCTATCCAGAATCTTTCACTATTATTTCTTTTAGTGTTGTCAGTGGTGGTAGCTGGTCACTATCTAGTTCTTCTGGCCTTAGGGTCATTGAAGTTGAGGTTCACATGGTTCATTAGTTCCTAGGACTAATTATTTCAGTACATATTGACTTTGTTTTCTTTTCTGTTCCAGAGAGAACGAGACTAATAGTTGTGCCATTTTTGATGACTGCTGTAAAGACTCCAGTTTCTACTCAGTACTCATGATGTAAGATATAAAATATTTTCTTTGTGTACAATGATATGTCCCAAAGCTATGGTCCCAAGTCCCTAGAACTAACAACTCATTCTCTCAAGGAGTTTGGTTATGACTAAGAAGGTTATACAGTATTGCTATCTACATGCATTTGGGGTTTTTTTTGTTATATTATGTGTCATCAAGTTGAATCATAGTGACCTTATGAACAATGTGCCATTGCAGCAAATCTTGCTGAAGATTATCCAAAAACTGATAGGAATAAGTACATCACCAAAGAGCCACTAGAAATACAGGCTAGGTTTAGAAGAGGCATGTCAGTTTAGAAGAGCATATATTAATAAGAACATGGAAATATCATTGGCCAAACCTATGTATGGCTGTGAGTCCTACAGAGTGTGGAGCCACGGGTGAGGCCTGGATTTCTCCTCCCCCCACCACCATGAGGCCTAGAGGTCTTTGCCTCCACTGTTTGAAATCCTCCACCTCTATGCCAGGAGGTCCAATATTACAAGGGAGTGGATAAGAAATGAGAGGACACAGGTGATGGAAGGCCTGAATCACCAAACCAGAGCTGACAATGGGCAGAGGTTGGGAGATGCCAGAGGGGCAAAGAGAAGGAAATGAGCTGGATGATGGCAGTTTGGAGTGAGGGTGGTAATACAACGCATGCACCCAATGGGTGCGTCCTGGGACTAACACCTGACCTCTTACCTGTATTCTTTCATCAGCTTTTTTTGTATAAAATGCTTATCTGTCAAATACTGCTCTAAAGATGAGCACCGGAATTAAGACAGATGAGGGAGTATGATTGGCCATCCACTTCCAAAATAACAGGCATTTAAAAATCCTAGGTACAACAAAACACATTTAGATAGACTATCAGATATGGCACCACAGGCTGAAACTTTGTATTGGAAATCACAAAGTAGGAGGAATAGTTGCAAAAAGACACTAGTGATTGGAAAGTGGAATGTGGGAATTATGGATGTAGGAAAATTGCAGATTATTAAGGAAGAAATTGAATGCATAAATATTGACATAGTAGGCATTGGCAAACTCACAAAGCCCATATTTTCTAACTACTATTAGGTATTCATTGTTTTTGACAAATGAATTCCAGTCACCAGTTATCATTAACACATCCTGATTGCATGTTTGGAAAATGTCAAACTGCAAAATTTGGTAAAAATTCTCACTAAGTGTAGGAGCATATACTTGAATAATAGTCATATTAACAAGTCTTCCTTGTACATTTATAGACATTATCCTATCACTCAAAGCATTGTATTTCAGGATAGAACTTGAAATGAAAAAGGAACAGTACTTGGAAAATATGGTCTTGGTAATAGAAATGAGGCTGGAAATAGAATTATTATAATTTGAATTTACAATGATTGATTCATTACGAATACTTTTTCTAAAAGATATAAAAGACAAATTTACACGTGGATTCCACCTGGTGGGCTGCATGGAATCAGACTGACTATGTGGAAGAAAACATTGGAGGAGCTCAATATTAGCAGTCAAAACTAGGCCAGGGGCAGACTGTGAGTCAGATCTTCAATTACTTTTATGCAATTCCTAATTAGGCCAAAAGAAAATAAAAATAAGTCCACAGGAGACAAGATATAAT
>NW_006399762.1:27426765-27447044 GCF_000299155.1 Elephantulus edwardii
ACCCAGAAAGCATCAAAAGAAGATGGAGTGAATACACAAAGTCACTGTACCAGAAAAAAGTGACTGACACTGAAAAATTTCAGAAAATACTATATGAACAATGGGGAAATGAGAGAGGAAGTGGAAGCTGCATTTAAGGCATTGGTAAAAAATAAGCCCCCAGGAATCGATGGTATACCAATTGACTTGAATCAGTTAACAGATGCAGCCTTGGATGCACTCACCAGCCTATACCAGGGAATTTGGAGGAAGGCTGTCTGGCCAACGAATTGGAAGATATGTATATTTGTTCCTATTCCCAAGAAGGGTGATCCAACTCAATGTGAAAATTATCAAACAATATCATTGATTTCACATGCTATCAAAATACTCCTGAAGATCATTGAAAAAATGGCTGGAACAGTACATACCTAGGGAATTGCCAGAAGTTCAAGCAGGATTTAGAAGAAGCCATGGCACCAGGGATATCACTGCAGATGTCACACGGATCCTAGCTGAAAGTAAGGAATACAGGAAGAATGTATATTTGTGCTTTGTTGACTATGCAAAGACATTTGACTATGTGGATCATGACAAATTGAGGCTGACATTGAAAAAAATGGGAATCCCAGAGCACTTGATTGTGCTTATGAGGAACCTATACCTGGAGCAGGAGTCGGTTGTGCAAACAAAGGAGGGAGCAGTACATGGTTTGGAATTGGGAAGGGAGTGCATTAAGGATATAGTCTATCTCCGTACCTGTTCAATCTATATGCTGAGCAAATTATCCAAGAAGTTGGACTCTATGAAGAGGAGTGTGACTTCAGGATTGGAGGGAGACTCATCAAAAACCTGCGTTGTGGAGATGCGACAACTTTCCTTGCTGAAAATGAGGAGGATTTGAAGCACTTGTTGCAGAAGATCAAGGAATGCAGCCTTCAATATGGATTGTGTCTCAATAGCAAGAAAACAAAGATTCTTACCTATGGTCCAATAGGCAGTGTCATGATGAATGGAGAGAAGATTGAAATTGTTAACAGCTCCATCTTTCTTGGATCCTCTCAATTAACACCCTTGGTACCAGCAGTCAGGAAATAAGGAGATGCATTGCTCTGGGAAAATCTGCAGTTAGAAACATTTCCAAATGACTGAGAAGTAGTGATGTCATTTTGAGGACTAAGGTGTGTCTGATTGAGGCCAAGGTCTTTTTAATTACTAGCTATGCATCTAAGATGTGGACAATGAATAAGAATGACAGAAAAAGAATTGATGCCTTTGATTTGTGGTGTTGGAGAAGAACACTGAACATTGCAAGATATGTCTTGGAGAGAGTACAGCCAGAGTACTCTTTGAAAGCAAAAATGATTAGGCTTTGTCTCACATACTTTGGACATATTACTAGGAAGTGCTATTCTTGGAAAGGGATATGATGCTGGGAAGGGTGGAGAGTTGACAAAGGAAAGTAAGACTCTTAACCAGGTGAATTGACACAGTGACTGCTGCAACAGTTTCTCGTGTGTCAGAAAGTGTGAGGATGACACAGGCCAGGACTGGGTTCAGATCTTTTGTTCATAGGGTCACTATGAGCCATACTCGACTCGATGACACCTAACAACAACAACAATGGACATTGGCAAAATGAAATGGACTAAAATGGGATAAGATGAATCAATCATATAATCTATCATGCTCAGCATTTCTTAAACTGAAAGAACGAAAGAATAAATTCAAATCTAAAGTTGCAATACTTAATGATGCTGCGGGCAGAATGTTGAATTACCCAAGAAACATCAAAAGAAGATGAAAAGAGTACACAGAGTTACTATACCAGAAAGAATAGGCTGACACAGAAGAATTCTGTGAAACAACATATGATCAAGTAGTAATGGTAAGGAAGAAGGAAGTCCAAGTTGCTCTAAAGTAACTGGCAAAAAACAAAGCCCCAGGAATTGATGGTATAACAATTAACATATTTCAACAAACAGATGCTGCCCTGGGTGTGCTCACCAGGTTGTGCCAGGAAATCCGTAGGACAACTACCTGGCCAATGGGCTGGAAGAAATTAATATTTATTCCCATTTTAAAAAAAAGGTGATCCAACAAAGTGAAAATTATTGAACAATATAATAAGGATCACATAGAAGTGTGAAGCTTATCCATAAACTATTGAAATAGTACCTCAGTGGAGAACTGCTAGATATGCAGACTGGATTTAGAAAAGACTAGGGACATTATAGCCAATTTTAGATAGATCTTAGCTGAAAGCTAAGGATTGTCTATCTGTGTTTCATTGACTTTGCAAAAGCATTTAACTGTGCGGTTCACATCAAATTGTGGCTAATCTTGAGAAGAATGGGAATTCCAGGACATTTGATTGTTCTCATATGAAATCTGTATTTAAACCAGGAGGCAGTTGTCAGAACAGAGCAAGGAAACATTTCATGGTTCAAGATCAGGAAAAGTATATGCCAGGGATGCATCCTATATCCATATCTTTTCAATCCATACATGGAACAGGTCATCTGGGAGGCTGGACTTTACAAGGAAGAATATGGCACTAGGACTGGAGGAAGACTCACCAACAGCCTGTGTTATGCAGATGACACAACTTTGCTTGCTGAAACTGAGAAGGACCTGAGGCATTTACTGCAGAAGGTCAAAGACTGTAGCCTTCAATGTGAATTGAAGCTCAATTGCAAGTAAACCAAGATTCTCACCACTGGGCCATTTGGCAGCACAATGATAGATGGAGAAGAGATTGAGATTGTTAACAGTTTTGACTGGCTTGATTCCACAATCAACACACTTGGTATTAGCAGGCAGGAAACCAAAAGATGAATTGCACTGGGGAAATCTATTGTCAGCGATCTCTCTAGAGTATTAAAAAGCAATTAAGTCTAGAGACTAAGGTGTACCAGATCCAAGCCATGGTCTTTGAAATTAGTTGGGATGTATTAAAGCTCTGGACGAGGACTAAGGATGATAGAAGAAGAATCTATGCCTTTGAGTTTTAGTGCTGGAGAAGAATATTGAACATACCATGGACTGCTAAGAGAACAAACAGGTCTTTACTAGAGAGAGTGAAACCAGGCTGCTCTTCAGAGGGAAATATTTTTCGAGCCCTAGCTCACATTCTTTGGGCATGTTGCCAGGAGTGGCCAATTCTTGGAGAAGGATATCAACTTTGTAAGAGTGGAGGGACAGTACAAGAGAGGAAGACCCTGGACCAGATGGATTGACTCAGTAATTAGGGTAATGGGAATAGAGGTGTCAGAAACAATTAAATTCATTTAGGATACAATAAGGTTCAGAACTGCTGTACAGAAGGTCTCTACAAGTCACGAGCAACTTGATGGCACTTAACAACATATATACTTATATATAGGGAGGTCTGGTGGCTTAGTAGCAAGAAGCTATGCTGCAATCTCAAAGTCACATGGTTCAAGGCCATCGGCTGCTGGGTGGGAGAAGGATGGGCAAGCTCTTTCCATGTGGTTTACTGCTTCTAAATATCTGCCAGAGGGTCAGCTATTGATCAGTTCCAAGTCAATTGTATGCAACAACAATAACATACATACATACATACATCATACATACATCATACATACATCATACATACATACACACATGCATACATATGTGTGTGTGTGTTGTTTTTGTTGTTGTTTGCCATTGAGTCACACCTGGCTCATTGCTAACCCTTCAGTGGCAGTAAATTGCACAGGAAGAGATTGCTCATCTTTTCCCAGCTGGCGGATTCAAACCACATGGCTTTGGGATTACAATGCAGCTTTTTATCAGTAGGCTTATATATCACTAGGCTCTACTTTCTTTTTCTCCTCTATTAAACATCGAAGGGTGATTTTTTTCTGGGTATAAACCTTTCTTTAGGTTTTTATAATAGTAGACTCATACAAAAATGTGTGCATCAGGGCTATATCTTTTCTCCATACCTATTCACTCTGTATGACGAGTAAATTATTTTAGAAGCTGAACTCTGTCAGGAAAAATGTACTGGAGGAAGGCTCATCAATAATATTAGTTATACAGATTACACAATCCTGCTTGTAGAAAGTGAGGAGGACTTGAAGCACTTATTGCATAAGATCAAAGACTCCAGCCGTTAATATGGATTGCATCTCAGTGATGTAATGGAAACGAAAAATCCTCACCACGGGACAGATAGAGAAGACCATGGTGGACAGAGAAAGGATTGAGACTGTCAACAACTTTGTTTTACTTGTATCTACAATCAATACACTTGGTATTAGCAGTCAGTAGACGTATTGCACTGGGGAAGTCTTCATTTAGGAACTTCTCCAAATTATTGAGGAGCGATGGTGTTAGTTTGAGGATTCAGGTACATCTGATTCAGGCCAGGGTCTTTTTAATCACTTACTATGATGTTGAGAGCTGGACAGTGAATAAGGATGACAGAAGAAGAGATGATGCTTCTGTAGTGTTGGAGAAGAGTGTTGAATATCCATGGCTGACCAAAAGAACAAACAAGTATGTCTTAGAGAAAGTGCACTCAGAGTGCCTCTTTGGAGGCAAAGATGATAAAACATCATCTCACGTACTTTAGGCAGGTTGTTTGAGAGAGGGTATTCTGTTAGGAGAGGGTATTCATTGGAGAGAGACATCATGCTTGGGAAGGTGGAAAGTTGGCAAAGCAGAAAAGACCTCAAACAAATGATTTGACAGTGACTGCAGCGATAGACGTAAGTGTGTGAGAGAGGTTGTAAGGACGGCACAGGCTAGGACAGAGTTCAGATTTGTTGTTCATAGGGTCACTATGAGTTGTACTTGACATCACTGGCATCTAAACAGCAACAAGAAAAACAACAACAACAGCAACAACTGTAGTACAGACGTGTCTGTGCCTATGATGCTGAAAATATTTCAGCAGAGCTTTTAGAATAAGAACTAAAAAGACAATTATGGTAATAAACTTCTAGAATCAGCCAGTGAAAACCCTATAGTTTACATTGGTCCTAATTGCAATAGATTATACAAATATAAGTAACATTTAATTCGGGTGTGTAGCTTGCCATGAGTTGAGATGCAAGCTGATTCTATGGTAGGAACAATAACAACATTGACTTTGGTTTAATACTCAATGAGCCGGTTTCCAAAAATGCTTTACTAAAATTTATTAGTTTTATAATATACCATCTCTCCAATATAAAACATATATTTTTGAAAGTAATGGATATTTGAGGAGTCCAGAATCATCTTTAGAACTACTTTGACATCATGTGGGTTTACAAATAGAATGTGAATAATGCAGAACCATGCTATTGTTAGTTGCACATTATTTTTCTAGACTTTGACATCTATTTTATAAAAGTGGAAAATAATTATTTGACAAAATATATTCAAATGAGAGCACAAGGCTTTCTTCCCTGAAAAAAAAATGACCTCCAGAAAGAGACCACATTGCGGCTATTGACCAAATTGTTGCAATGATAGAGGAAAATCAGATATAAGAGAAAAGTTAGCTCTAGTGACGGCACTCTTCCCATCTGCTAAATACACTCTTTCATCAAGGTGATTTAAGAAGCCAAGAACGTCCTTTAAATCTGCTTTTGAAATCTTTTTATTTTAGATCCTCCTAGCAACGGACATTTATTACTCTTATAGTACAAAGTGACTACAACGAAAACATTCATGTATCCAGATGAGAGTCTCAGTACAGGTCAGCCCTGACATGGAAATCACTTTACATATAGGAATGGGAGAAAGGAAAGAAGAGAGAGAGGAGGGAGGAGAGAGCAGAAGAGAGAGGGGAACCAGGAGAGAGGAGAGAGGAGAGGCGAGAGAGAGAGAGAGAGAGAGAGAGAGACAGAAACAGAGAGAGACAAAGAGAGAGAATCTCATACAACTTTTCTATGGAATATTAGATGTGTGCTCAGTCTGCACCTTATCATCCTTCTTTTAAAAAAATATTTTAATACTGGTTTATATACAATGTACATAAAGTTTGTATACATTGTCATCCTTTTTGTTGACAGTTATTCATTGACACTAGAAGTGAATAAATTTATTGTTTGTGGGAACTCAGGACATGTAAAGCTATAGATAGCAGAAGAAAGGGCAAAATGCAACAAACTTTCACATTTTCTGTTAAACCTTCCCAAACTTTTCCAAATATCAAAAGTGACCAATCTTAGAGCTTTATAAGAAATCAATTTGAGGTTTCCACAGGATTGAGTCAGTCTCACTGAATATGTGTAATTCCTTATATGTTCCAGGGACTTCTGGTGGCCTAGTTGTAGAACGTTGTGCTGCCAACTTAATGGAATGAATAATCTCCTCCCGTGTCATTTACAGCATCTGAAAAACTGCTTTTCGGTCATCTCTGTGTAGGTTCTACCATTTTGGTAAGGTTCTTTGAGTTTTATTTTTTAGTACGTATTCAAGTCCCTTCCGTAGTGCTCTTAGCTTTGGAGAGGATGGAGCATGAGAGAGAGGGAACCTGGATTTGCTTATGCATGAAAATGGCTAAAATAACGACACTTTTCATTTGGAGAGCTCCATCCACAATAAAAATATCAATATGTTGATCCTCACATCTCCTTAAAACGTATAAACAAAATGATTCTTTTTAAAGTATAAATGAACCAGCCACAAAAAAGGCATTATAGTACTACAACAAATGTTTTAGATCTTACACTAAACTAGAAAAAAAGGCTCCCTTTTAATTATCCAAAAACACTTTCTTCATATTGTTGTTGTTGTATGCCATCGAGATGGAATTGACCCATACCTGACTCTCCACTGGGTTTTCAGAGGCAGCAAACAGCACCTTATGAACATTAAAGAAAAGGATATTTGCAGTAGTGTAGTGATACAGCCCACATTGGAAGTTAGTTGAAATGAGGAAAATAAATAACAAATATCATTTAATAATTGGTACATGGAATGTATGTAGTTTAAATGTTGGAAAACTGAAAATTATTAAAAATTAAATGGAACACATGCATATCAACATATTAGGCATTAGTGAGATGCAATGGACCAGCTAAGGCCACTTTGAATATGATAATCATATATGGACAAGGCAAAGTATTATAATGAAACATGCAAGGAGCTGAAGTCAGAAAATCAAAAGATTCAAACTCACTCAGCATTTCTTAAGCTGAAAGAAATGAAGAACAAATTCAAGTCACAGGTTGCAATTCTTAAGGATGCTATGGGCAGAATATTGAATAATTCAGGAGGCATTATAAAAAGATGGAGGGAGTATACAGTCAATGTACCAAAAAGAATTGGTTGACACAGAAGAATTTCAAGAAACAACATATGATCAAGAAAGAACATGGAAAAAAAAAGTTCCAGGATTGATGGAATACTATTTGATATACTTCAACAAGCAAACAGATGCTTCCCTGGATGTGCTCACCAAGTTGTGCCAAGAAATCTGGAGGACAACTACTTGGCCAACTTACTGGAAGAGATCCGTATTTATTCCCATTCCAAAAAAAGGTGTGAAAATTATTGAATATCACTAATATCTCACACTAGCAAAATCCTGCTGAAGATCATCCAGGAATGACTGGAACAGTACATTGACAAGGAACTACCTGAAATACAAGCTGGGTTTTTAGAAGAGGCTGTAGCACTAGAGACATTATTGTCAGTGTCAGGTGGACCTTGGCAGAAAGCAGAGAGTAACAGAGGAATGTCTATCTGTATTTCACTGACTATGCAAAGACATTTGACTGTGTGGATCATAACAAATTGTGGCTAACCTTGAGGAAAATGGAAATCCCAGAACACTTGATTTTGCTTATATGAAACCTATACTTGAACCAGGCAGGAGTTCTCAGAATAGAGCAGGGAAACAAAATTAGAAAAGGAGTGTATGGAGGAGAAACAAGGCTTTATGAGGAGGGATGTGGCATCAGGATTGGAGGTAGATTCATCAACAACCTACACTATGCAGATGACACAGCCTAGCTTGTTGAAACTGAAGAAGACCTGAAGCACTTGCTACAGAAGATCAAGAACCATAATCGTCAATTTGGATTGAAGCTTAACATCAAGAAGACAAAGATTCTCACCACTGGGCCAATTAGCAACACCATGATATATGGAGAGGAAATTAAGGTTGTTAACAATTACAGCTTGATTGGCTCCAAAATCAACACTCTAGACACCAGACAGGAAATCAAAGGATGAATTGCATTGAGAAAAATCCGCTGTCAGGTACCTCTCCAGAGTGCCAAAAAAGCAACAATATCAGTCTAGAGACTAAGACTAATCCAGGCCATGGTCTTCACAATTACGTGTGTGTGTGTGTGTGTGTGTGTGTGTGTGTGTGTGTGTATCAATTACTTGCTATGCATCAGAGAACTGGACAATGTCTAAGGATGAAAGAAGAATAATCGATGCCTTCAAATTGTGGTGATGGAGAAGAGTCTTGAACATACCATGGGCTGCCAAGGAAACAAATAAGGTCTGTCTTGAAGAGGGTGAATCCAAGTTTCTCCTTTGAAGCTAGGATTTTGAAGCTCTGTCTCACAGACTTTGGGCATATGGCCAGGAGAGACTAGTCCTTGTAGGAGGACATCATACTCAGAAGGGTGAACAGAGTAGGAGAAGAAGACCCCAGATGAGATGCATTGATACAGTAACTAAGGCAATGGGAGTTGGTGTGTCAGAATTAGTGAGGCTGGCTCAGAACAGGGCAGGCTTCAGAGATGCTTTACATAGGGTCTCTATGAGTCGTAGGCAACTCTATGGCACATAACAACAACATACTCTGCAGGGAATGAAAACAAGAAGAAGAATGGTATTACATTCATAGTAAGAAAGTAAATTTCAAGTTCTATACTGAAATACAGTGTTGTGAACTATAAGAAAATATTCATACACATTCAAAAAAGACCCATTAACACTATTATTCTTCAAACATATGCTCCTACATGAAAGCCAAAGAGGAAGAAATTGAGAATTTTTACCAAATTTTTCAGTCTGAAATTGACCAAACATTCAATTAGGATGTGTTAATAATTGGTAACTGGAATGTAAAAGTAAGAAAGGGTGAAGAAGGAACAGTAGTTTGAAAATATGTGCTTAGTGATAGAAATGAATCTAGAAATAGAATTATTAAAGTTTGCACTTACAACTATTTATTCATTGCAAATACCTTTTCAAAAGGACACAAAAGACAACTTTATACATGGATTTCACCTGATGGGATGCACAGGAATCAGACTGACTACATTTGTGGAAGTAATCATTGGAGAAGCTCAATAGTCAAAACTAGGCCAGGAGCAAAATGTGATCATCAATTACTCATATGAAAGTTTAAACTGAGACAGAAGAAGATGAAAATAAGTGCACAGGAACCAAGATATTATATTGAATCAATTCCATCTGAATTTCACGATCATCTTAATATGTTTGAGGCATTGAATACCAATGATAAAAGACCAAATGAGTTGTAGTCATTATAAAAACTGAATAAAGAAAAAATGGAAATGAAAGTCAGAAAAGTTTCTAAAGATTGTGCAATGTTGAGAAGCTAAATCTAAAGAGAAACATGTCAAAGTGAAAGAGCTGAACAGATCATTTTAAAGGGCAGTTCAGGAAGACAAAACAAGGTATTTTGATGGAATGTGCAGAGAGCTAGAATTGGAGAATAAAAAGGGAAGAACTAGTTCTGCATTTTTCAAGTTAACAGAACTAAAAAAACATATTTAAGCCTTGTGTTGCAGCATTGAAAGATGCTATGGGCAATATATGGAATGACCCAGAAAGTATCAAAGAAGATGAAGATAATAAAACGAGTCACTGTGACAGAAAGAATTAACATTGAAAAATTTCAGACAGTACCATGTGAACAGGAGCCAATGGCAATGAAAGAGGAAGTGAAAACTCCGTTGAAGGCATTGGCAAAAAATAAGCCCCCAGGAATCAATGGGATACCAATTGGTTTGTTTCAATTAACAGATTCAGCCTTGGGTGCACTCACCAGTTTATGCCTGGAAATTTGGAGAATGGCTGTCCAGTCAACCTACTGGAAAAGGTCCATATTTGTTCCCATTCCCAAGAAGGATGATAACATTGATACCACATGCAAGCAAAATGCAGCTGAAGGTCATTTAAAAATGGCTGGCTAGAACAGTACATAGATAAGGAATTGCCAGAAGTTTAAACAGGATTTAGAAGAAGCCATGGCACCAGGGATATCATTGGAGATGTCAGATGGATCCTGGCTAAAAGTAAGGAATACAGGAAGAATGTCTGTTTGTGCTTTCTTGACTATGCAAAGACATTTGACTATGTGGATCATGACAAATTGTGGCTCCAATGAGAAGAATGGGAATCTGAGAGCACTGAGCACTTGATTGTGCTCATGAAGAACCTATTTTGTGGATCAGGAGGCTGTTGTGTGAATGGAACAGGGGAGCACCACATGATTTAGAACTGGGCAGGGAATGTGTCAGAGATGTATTCTGTCTCCATCACTGTTCAAGCTATATGCTGAGAAAATTATTGGAGAAGCTGAACCCTGTGAAGAGGAATGTGGCATCAGCATTGGACTCATTAATAATCATTATGCAGGTGACACACCCCTCCTTGCTGACAGTGAGGAGGATTTGAGGCCCTTGTTAGTGAAAACGAAGGAATGCAGCCTTCAGTATGGATTGCACCTCAATATTAAGAAAACAAAGATTCTTGCCACTGGATCAATAGGCAGTGCCATGATGGGTGAAGAGGATATTGAAATTCTCAACAGCTTCATCTTGCTTGGATCCACAATTAATACTTTTGGTAGCAGCAGTCAGAAAGGAAATATGGAGACACATTGCACTGAGAAAATCTGCAGTTAAGGACCTTTCCAAATTATTGAGGAGTAGTAATGTCAGTTTGAGGAATTAGATGTGTCTGATTCAGGCCATAGTCTTTCCAATTACTATCTATGCATCTGAGACCTGGACAATGAATAAGGATGACAGAAAAAGAATTGACACCTTTGAGTTGTGGTGTTGGAGAAGAGCACTGAACATCCTGTTGACGGCCAAGAGAATGGACAGATATGTCCTGTAGATGGTGCAGCCAGAGTGCTCTCACATACTTTGGACATATTGCTAAGAGGAGCCATTCCTTGGAGAAGGACAGGATGTTGGGAAGGGTGGAGGGTTGGCGAAGGAGAGGAAGACCCTCAAGCAGGCGCATTTACATGGTGACTGCTGCAATGGGCTTTTGTGTGTTAGGAAGTGTCAAGATGGCGCAGGACAGGACTGGGCTCTTTTGTTCATAGGGTCACTATGAGTCATACTGGCTCAACGGCCCCTAATAACAACAATGGAAAACAACACAGGAGGATATTGACTATTCTTCTACCACAGAACAGCTGATAGATTTGAAGCACGTGCCTTTGGAATTGCAGTTAAGCTTCTTACCACTATGTCACTTATATCATATTATCTGCAACATAAACACATAAATAAATGAATATCTAACAATACCTTTGCAACTTCAGGCTTTTGTAACTTCAGGTCTGTCTGTGTAACTGTCAGATTTCCGAGTTAAGACAGCCCTATCAGAAATGGAGTAAAGAAATCAAGTCATTCTGAATTCTATAAATATCCTGCCTCTGATGGTCTAGTGAGTAAAGAGTTAAACTGCCAACCCAAAGACATGTGGTTTGAAACCACTAGCTGCTTTGCAAGGGAAAAAAAATATCCCAACCTTCCCCATATGCTTGATAGCTTCTGAAAACCTGCTGGAGGGTAAGGTATGAGTTATTTCTAGCTGGGTGGCAATGGGTTGTTGCTGTTTTTAATTGATGAATAAACTATAAATTTCACCTGGGTAAAGAATATCAACTTGGACTATTCTTTAGGGTAAAGAAAAGGATGAAGAAGAAGGCTTTTAGATGGTGCAGCCAGAGTGTTCTTTGGAGGCAAGAATGACGAGGCTTCACCTCACATACTTTGGACATGTTGCTAAGAGGGGCTTTTTCTTGAAGAAGGACATGATATTGGAAGCATGGAGGGTCAGCGAAGGAGAGGAAGACCTTCTTAGAGGGAAGATTCCTTTTTCTGCTTTCCAGGATGCTCTTACACAAACAGGTGAGTAAAGAGGCGGGGTGATAATGAATAGGGATGAGTGACGGAGACTTTAAGACCAGGAGGATTTGTGGGTGCAGTGATGACCATAGCGCTGCTGGTAGAGGTAGTGGCGGTGGCAAGGGTGGTGGTTATCATGGTGATTGTCATGTCAGTACTGGTGGTGGCAGCAGTGGTAACAGTGGTGGTCACAACTGTGGCAGTGACAGTGGTGGTGATGGTGGCTGACATGATGATTAAAGAGGTGGGGTTGGTGGTAAAAGCAGTGAGATAGTGAGGATGACGGTGGCAGGCATGGTGGATGTGGCCGTGGTGACTGTGGTGGTGGGAGTTATGATGGTGATGGTGGAAGCAGTGGTTTTGGTGGCTGTGGTGGGATTGGTAGTATCATAGGGTTGTTAGCGGTGGCACGGATAAATATGAGTGCAGGAGTGGTGGTGGTTATAGAGACCGTGGCAATGGTGGTAGTGACAGTGATGTTTGTGGCAATGATAGAGGAGGAGCACAGAGATCATGAAGGCGAGCCAATGCGTGTTAATTATTTGGTGCATTACTGATCACATAACCTGTTAGTGTGTATCATGACAGAAAGCAAATTGTACTGTAGTAATAAATTATAGGGTCAATGTTCCCTAGTGTTCATGCAAAGGAAGGAAATATAATCACAACTTTCGGTGTTTGGTGCTGGAAATTTCGTGATGGATCCACTCATGGTTTTGGAGTTGATTCTGACGTGTAATGATTGTCCACTGGGTTTCTGAAGGAATAAATATTTATGAAAGGATACAGTTCATCTTCCTCCAGTGGAGCAGCTGAGAGATTCAAATACTGATTTTTTGGTTAGTGACACAGCACATACCACCAGAGCTCCTTCCCAGTGAGCCCTAGAAGAAGTAGTGTTAAAAGTTTCTGCATATCCTGAGACACAAACAGAGACTTGTACACAAATGTGCATAGCAGCATTACTCACCATAGCAAGAACATGGAAACGGCCCAGATGTCCAACCACAATGAAATGGATTGAGCAATTATGATACATTCACACACACAATGGAATACTATACAGCATACAGGAGCAATGACTTTGTAAAAGGCTACCTAAATTGGGTGGGACTGGATAGTATTATGCTAAGTGAACTCAGTCTCATAAAGGCCAATATTGTATAAGGCCATTACTGTAGAACAAGTATGAGGATCCTAGGAAGGAAGGAGGGTGCAGAAAGATGAGGATGGGCTGGGGGCCGGGGGGAAATGAATCATAGGGTCACACAATTTGATGGGTGGAGGAAGGAGTGGGTAAAGGCAAGGGGAGAGATCTGGTATGAAAAACAATGTATACAGACTTTGTAAGTAAACCAGTATTTAAAAAAAAGTTACTGCATATCAATTTGTCATTGTTAGATACCATTGGGTCAGTTTCGTGACATAGTATCTGTAAGTACAACAGTGTGAAATATTGCCTGTCTCAATGTTATTACCCTTATAATCATTGTTGTCCTTGAACCAGTTATATCCAGCTCATTGAGAGTCTTCCTCCACCTCAGTCACTCTCTAATTTTTCAATCATAATGTCTTTCTCCTGGAACTGATCCATCCTAATAACATGTCCAAAGTATGTAAGACAAAGTCTCACCAACTTCTCTCCTAAGGGGCACCTTTGTTTCATTTCCTGAAAGAAAGATTTTTGGTAGTCTGTGGTAATTCAAAACACCAACACATCACTTGTCTGTTAGTTTGTCAAAATGGAATGGCTTGAATACTACTGCTATGCTAGAAGCATTAACAGTATACCCAATACCAACAAGGTCACCCATAGTGGGTGGGTGTAAAGAAGCTTCCAGACTAAGACAATCTAGGAAACAGGCCAGGCTCTCTATATCTGAAATAATAGTTCCATGAAAATTCTATGAAGAGCAGGAGAGAATTACCCGAGTCAGTGCCAGAAGTTGAGGTCTTCAGTTTGGAAAGCACTCAAAATATGACTAGGTGAGAGCTCCCTCCTCAAAGTAGAGTCTACCTTAATGATGTGCGTGGAGTCTAGCTTTCAGCCAAATAAAAATTGAACATAGTCAACTTAATTTCTTATGGAGTAAATTTCCATTAGGTATTATTATTATTTTTAGAAAAAGCAAAAGACAAACAAAATGGAAAATAAGAAACAAGAGAAGGTTAAATTAAACACATTCTTTCTTGTGAAATAGATTTCCTTAAACCAATACAGCTTTGAAATTCTACTGTATTAGGCAATGCCTGGGATTTTCAACTCTCTTGCAGAATGTGCCTCTACAGGGAGGGTCCTTTAAGTTTATGGAGAGACAGCAGTCCTATGTCAGCAGACACTCAGGAAAACACATTCTCCCTCTGTGCATGAGGGTGCTTAATGCGCACCAGCCCTTTCTTTGCACAGCATCTACTTTTTCCCAGAGCAAAGCAGTTTATCACATGGGCCTGTGTCTACTAGAATTTCAACCCGCCATTCTGGGCACTGGCGAGGTCCTGACCATATGTTCAAAAATAAAAAAGATCAAAGAGCTAATAAGCAGTGGTCAACATGCTTCTAGTCAGTACAAAGGAAGAAACAAAACAGGGCAGCAGTCTCAATTTCAGCAACAGTGTTAGAAAAGTCCCAAATTACTACCACACCAGGAACTGCAAGGAATGCTGTGAACAGAGTCTATAAAACAAGCAAGAGGACAAAACCCCTCAAAACCAAACAAAAAATTCCCACTCAAAATAAAATCCAGGTTCTTGGGGACACCAGTTAACAGTGTCTCAGGTTTTCCACTAAGTTTACAGAACATTTAAAGATTCTTTGTAAAGGCCTCGTGCAAGGAATGAGACAAATCATTAGAATTTTAAAGTATAGAGAATTACATATTTTGGATTCAAGTTAGTTTATAGGAGCAGAAACAACTTTGGTAATTAAAAATCTTTGTTTTTATCATGTCCTTTCTTTATATGTATGTAAAATTTTTTGTTATGATTTTAATGGAAATTTAGAGGAAAATTGGGTTAGGTGGTGTTGTTATGTGCTGTTGAGTCCCTGACGATTCATAGCAATCCTATGTACAACAGTCCTAAACCTTACACTATCCTTGAGCCATCCCTATTGTCTCCAACACACCTAACCCCATTACTCTAGTCACTCAATCAATCCATCTCATTGAGGGTCTTCCTCTCCTGCACTGTCCCTCCACACTTTCAAGCATAATATACCTCTCCAAGGACTGGTCCCTCTATGCAACACGCCCAAAGTATGTCAGATGGAGCTTTAGAATCTTTGTTTCCAAGGAGCAGTCTGATTTCACCCTCTGCAAGACGGACCTTTAAGTTCTCTTAGAAGTTCATGGTATATTTAATACTCTTTTCCAGCACCCCAGCTCAAAGACATCGATTCTCTTTCTATCATGCCTAGGCATTGTCCAACTTTCTGATGAATAACATATAATTACGAAGATCATGGCTTGGACAGGTGCACCTTAGTCTCCAGCCTGACATTGTTACTCTTCAGTACTCTGGAGATGTCCCTGACAGCAGACTTTTCCATCTTTTGGTTTCCTGATTGCTGGTCCCAAAAATATTGATTGTAGAGCCAAGCAAACTAAATTTGTTAACAATTTCAATCTCTTTATCCTCGATCATGCTGCTGCTAATTGGCCCAGTGGTGAGATTCTTTGTTTTCTTGATGTTGAGCTTCAATCCACATTGAAGGGTGCAGTCCTTGACTCTCTGCAGCAAGTGCTTCAGGTTCTCCTCAGTTTCAGCATGCAAGGCTGTATTATCTGCATAATGCAAGTTATTGATGAGTCTATCTCCAATCCTGGCACCTCATTTGTCCTCATACAAACATGTATGATAATCTGTTCTGCATATAGATTGAAAATGTATGGAGATAGGGCACATCCCTGGTGTATACCCTTCCCAATTTTAAACCATGTAGGGTTTCCTTGCTCTGTTCTGATAACTGCCTCCTGGTCTAAGTGTAGGTTTCACATAAGCAAAGTCAAGTGTTCTGGGGTTACCATTCTTCTCAGAGTCAGTCACACAGTCAAATGCCTTTGCAAAGTCAATGAAACAGAGGTAGACATTCCTCTAGTACTCTTTCCTCTCAGCCAAGATCCACCTAACATTAGCTATAATATCCCTCTTCTAAACCCGGTCTGCACATCTGGCAATTCTCTGTTGATGTGATGTTACAGTTGTTTTTCAGCAGACTCTTGCTTGCATGTGATATTAATGATATTGTTCAATAATTTCTACACTCTGTCAGGTCACCTTTCTTTAGAATGGCAACAAATAGAGATTTCTTCCAGTCAGTTGGCCAAGTTGTCCTCCAGATTTCTTGGCACAACTTGGTGAGTGCCTCCAGGTCAGCGTTTGTTTGTTGAAATATGTCAATCGGTATGCCATCAATTCCTGGGGTCTTGATTTTTGCCAATTCCTTCAGAGCAGCTTGAATATATCCTTCATCACCACAGGCTCTAGCTCATATGTTGTTTTCATTAATTTCTTCTATGCCAGCCAGTTGCTTTTGGTACTGTGACTCTGTATACTCTTTTATTTCTTCCTGGATCATTCAGTATTCTGCCCATAGCATCCTTAAGTATTGCAACTTTAGGCTTGAATTTGTTCTTCAATTCCTTCAGCTTAAGAAATGCTGAGAGAGTTCGGTCTTTTTGACTTTCTTACTCCAGCTCTTTGCACGTTTCATTATAAAACTTTACTTTGTCTTCCCATGCTGCCCTTTGAAATCTTCCTTTCAGGTCCTTAATTTCTTAATTTCTTCCCTTTGCTTTGGCTTCTGGTTGCTCTAGTGCAGTATTCAGAGTCTCTTCTGACATCAGTTTTGGTCTTTTCTTCCTCCTCTGCTTTTGTAATGCTCTTTTGTCTTCTTCCTGGATGATATTCTTGATACCCTCCTACAGCTCATCTGGTCTTTGTTCATTGGCATTCTAGACCTCAAACCTGTTCCTGAGGTGGTTCTTAAATTTGAATGGTATGTTCCTGAAGCAGTCTCTCTCACAAAAGAACATTAAGCTTTGCTATGTTGTTTTAGCAGTCTCTTCCATTCAAGCTTCTAGGGAATGGTGTATGGGAAAAAATATTCTAGGCCCATGATTTTCTTGGTCTTTTTTGTTGCATTTTTTAGTAACATTGGAGGTGGATTACAAAGGCGCGTTATTGTTAGCCATTGTTGACTTGGTTCCAACTGATGCTGCCCCTCACATATAACAGAATGGAACACTGCCTGGTTTAGTGAGACCTTTGTAATCCGTGGTATGCTTAACTTCATTGTTATAATTATTGTATATTTTGTGTGTCTTCTAACTAACAGGATCATCTTCCAGTTCTGTGTCATACAATATTCTATGATTCACAGAAAATGAATTGGTTAATTTAAAACATAGATCACCAGACCTTCTCCTATTTCCAGTACCAGTAAGGTCATGCAGGGTGGACAGGTTTGAGCAGTGCTTCCAGACTAGGTCATCTGCATATCTGCATCTTCATCTGCAATGCAGAAATACCAATAATATAAGTCACAGCCTCACAACAACAGGCAAATTACCACAACAGAAACTGACAGATGAGTGGTGGAAAAGAACACCATACCAACATAAAATAAATAAGAAACAAAGAACTAGAAGTGGGAAAGTGAAATAAAACAGAAAGCAGGATTTTGGGCAAAAGGCAAAGCTATATAAAATTTCTCTGATTCGAAGGTTCCTCAGTTGCCATATCTTAGATCAAGTGTAAAAATACAACCAGCAGAATGATTTGAGATAACTGCGGAAGAGTGATTGTAAGAGTGAGACCAGATTTGAATACATTAAAGTGAATGCTGGAGGCAAGGTGGCAGACAGAATTGATAAAGAATGCGAGAATTATCAGCTACTTGGTTTGGCCTGGCAAGCCTCTGTGAAATTTGTTGAGAACCCTGGAGATAATAGGTCTGATAGGAACAATGACTTGTTGAAGATGTGTGCATATATTCCATAACTATCCCCAATCTCTTCACTCTAGACACAGTAAGGCTCCAGCACACTCTGATACCAGATTGTAGCTTGAGTTTTCCTGGAGGAAGAGCTGCAATTTTTCTTTCATTGATTTAATCTACTCCCATTGATTATTGAATCTATGAGGTCTACTTAATCACATTTTGAGAGGCTATAAGACAGATTAAGATACCTGTCTTTGCTCTGTTCACTATCTAATGGAGGCCTGAGGAGACTGGGTTGCTGGGATACAGAGTTAATATCCAGAACTCTTTCCAGCAGGTTAGGAAGTAGAAACTCATCCCAAGATGCTACAGTTCTGTATGCACCGCCTGCTGCCTGCTTCGTATCAAACGCTCCGAAAGAAAACAAAGCAAAACCAAAGTTGGGAAATAAGTCCGTATAAATTCTAACTTAGGAAATCCACTAGCTCCTCAAATGCAAATTCAGATCTTTAGAAATTCCTTGAGGATTTCACATGAAGGAATCTGTAGAGGACATGCACATTAATCCTAAGCCTCTTTTTTTTTTTCTTTGAGAAAATAGTCACGTTTAATCACTCTTTGTCTGGTTTGAGTATCTGGAGGGACACACTGCTCAAGTCCCCAGTGACATGAGGCCAGACAGTTCGTAGATGCTGAAGAGTCACATGAAAGGAATGACGGCTAACCTAGCAAATAATGGAAGCAGTGTCTTCACTAGAAAGCTCTTGGTACCTTCCATAGGAATTCTCTCTCTCTTTTTTTCCTTAATTTTTTCTTTTTTTAAAATTTAAATTTATTATTCATTTCAGTAAAAATTTACAGATTTGTATTTCCATTCATTAACTGTTGCACTTTTCTCCCCTCCGAACTCCCAACCCTCCCCCCTAGTACACTACCCTCTTGGAAAAGTAAAAGAAAAATTCTTTCATTGTTTTACAAACCTTCCCCCAGGTCCATTGCACCATGTAGCCTTCGCTCTAGGCTCCTGTCATGACAAAAATACCTAATCACATATACCTTTTAAACAGTTTTCTCCCTCATCTATTTCAATGCAGTGTACATTATTGTACGTATCTTTCTCAGTCTCTCCCCAACCCCAAGGTCAGTCCTGTTTTTCAACAGTGGCAGCATGCAGTATTTGTCCTTTTGTGACTGAGACATTTCACCCAGCATAATGTCCTCCAAGGTCACCCATTTTGAATAAAATTGCATGAGTTCCTTGTTTTTCAATGCAGTGTAGTATTCCATTGTGTGAATATACCACAGCTTCTCTATCCATTCGTTTGTTGAGGAGCACTTAAGTTGTTTCTACCTAAGCCTCTTTTGAAACACAGGCACAGCTTTGTTCTCTAGAAAGATGATGCCACAGGGAACAACTCCTCTTTTTTCTAGAGAATTGTTTAAGTGCGTGAAAGGTATACCATTAGCCTATGAAACGAGAAAGTCACAAATATATCACAAAACAAGTTAAGAAATAAATTATATGGAAGTAATACATGGAATGCTATTTCTTCCTTTTAGAACTAGAATCTATTTCTAAAAAGTTCTATAACTATGCACAAATTTATCTATCAATGCTTCGCGGAGTAATGATTGAAGGTGTGAAGATGCTGGGTGGGTGGCAAGATGCCTCATTATTCTCGTCAGTTCTCTAGTCCCTGTATCTTCACTTTTGGTAGTCCTTTTCATCTAGACTGCCTTAATAACATATTTTGCTTCTGCATCAGCCTATTCCATTCTCACAAATAGGACTTATTGACTTCCTAGGGAAGTTTAGCAAAATACTATAAATTGGGTGATTTTTAAGAATAGATATTTAATCTCTCAAAGTTCTAGATATTAGCAGTTTGAATTCAAGGTGCTAGCATGGCCACATTTGAGCTTCTCCAATGATTTCTTCCACATATGCAGTCAATCTGATTCCTATGCAGCCCATCAGGTGAGATCTATGTATGAAGTAGTGAAGAAATCATTGTAAATACAAAATTCAAGCATTTTATTTCCAGACTAATTTTTATCACCAAGCCCATATATTTAATCACCTCCTGTGAGATTAATTGCCTCTGAAAACCTGTCAGAGGGTCAGCTATGGCTTGGTTCCTACTCAGTTGTACACAACAACAACATCCCTTCTTCACTCATTTCCACTTTTGCATTCCAGTCACCAATTATCATTAATGCTTCTTGATTGCATGTTCTGTCCATTTTGGACTGCAAGATTTGGTAAAAAGTCT
>NW_006399762.1:27448684-27452498 GCF_000299155.1 Elephantulus edwardii
CAAGTAGATTAACATGGTTACTGCCCCAATGGGCTCTTGTGTATAAGGAAGTGTGAGGATGGTTCAAATATTTTGTTCATAGGGTCACTAGACGGTACCTAGCAAAAAACAAGAAGCGTGGCTGTGTTATCTCCGAATGATCTGGAAGAGTGTATCATCTCTCTTCTAGCTTTCTCTCCTACCCTCAGGAGCTTCTGATATGCAGTGTAGTAGTTATGCTATTACTTGGTAGCTCTCTCTCTACATATGTCTCTGTCTCTTTTCCTCACAGCAAGTTGTACTGTTAACCCAAAGGCTAAGTCTCTCTAGTGGTTCAAATCAATAAGCAGGTTCTAGACAATCTCCTCCTGTGCAATTCATAGCCTTGGAAAAGGAATTAATAAATGAAAATGAACTCAGCTATGAGTTGGTTCCTACTTGGTGGCAGTGAGTTGAGTGATTTGGGTGTTTTTGTTTGTTTTGTTTTGTTTATGTTGGTGATGATTTTTTCTTTTTTTAAAAAAAATTCTTTTATATTGGTTTATTTACAAAGTTCATATACATGTTTTTTCACATCAGACCTTTCCCATTTCCTTTACTCCCTCTCCACCCATAAAATTTTGCAACCCTATAATTAACAAACTCCAAACCCACCCATCCTCACCCTTCTGCTTCCCTTCTCCACCCCCCGCTTTGGATCCTCATACTTATTCTATAATAATGGTATTATACAGTATTTGTCCTTATGGGACCGAGTTAGCTCACTTAGCATAATGCTCTCCAGTACCTCCCAAGCTAGGTAGTAGATTATAAAATCATCACTTTTGTGTGCTGCTTAGTATTCCATGGTGTGAATGAACTATAGTTTCTCAAATCATTTGATTGTGGTATTTTTGAAGATTGGATTAGTAAAACACTGCCCTCCAATATGGTCTGATGTTAATGTCATTGATAACAATTTTGAGATAAGGTTACATTCACAAGTACAGATATTAGAAATTCAGTTTACCTTTTAGGAAGACAGTGTTCAATCCTTAGCAGAAAACTCATCTTCTTTCCAAGGCCATTTTATTATATACCGATTGATTCCTCTTCTCTCTGAACTTCTAGAGCTACACTGTACGATATAGAAGCCACCTTAGTTTGAAGACTGATTCAGGACATGGCCTTTTCAGTCACTTGCTATGTCTCTGAGAACTGGATAATGACTAAAAATGACAGAAGTAGAATACCAATTCTTGAAATCAAGAATATCAATTCAGCTATGGTATTGGAGAAGAATGCTGAAGATCCCATGGAATGTTAAAAGAAGAAATAGACATGTCTTAGGAAAGGAGCAGTCATAGTGTTCATTGGAGGCAAAGATGACTAAGCTTCATCTCACATATTTTGGGAATGTTGGTAAAAGAGGCTATTCTTCAGAGAGAGATATCATGCTTAGGAAGGTAAAGAGGTGGCAAAAGACAGGAAGACTCTCAACCAGGTGGGTTGATCTGGTGACTGCAGTAATGCACATTAGTGTGTCATAGATTATGAGGATGGCACGGGATAGGACAGTTGGTGTTCAGATCAGTTGTTCATAAAGTCACTATGAGTTGTATTCAACTCAAGGGTACCTAACAACAACAATAACAACTATATTATGTTATTGAACATTTAAATATGATGTGTCCAAATTGAGATAACTACAAAAACATACTCAAGCTGACTTACACTTTGAGTCAGAATTGACACATAGTTAAGATTCCAAGCAGGCATCTGAAGCTATTGATCACATAGAGTCAGATTATTCCTGTATGATCACTAGTGTATTCACCACCAAAATTCCCTGTAAATACACACTCAATTTTGAGTATTCAGACACAAATTTCACTTGTTTATGATATTAATAATGTTTCCCTAAACATCTGTGTTTTGTTGGATTACCTTTCCTTAGGGTAGTCAATTTTTATATGGATGAGTGTCTGTTTCTAGTGTTGCAGTCATTTGTTGAAATATCTCAATTGTTATTTTTAAATTTCTGGACCATTATTTTTTATTCAACACCTTCAGTGTAGTTTGGATTGTTCTCCCTTGAGTTTCAAGGGACAAAAACCTTTACATTTTACCTTGATAAAATAAGAATTACTGTGAAAATACAATCTAATTTAAATCAAACTACCTGGCCAACTGGCTGGAAGAGACCCATATTTGTTCCCATCCCCCAAAAAATATAACTCAAGAAAGTGTACTAGGCTAGTGGGTTAACTTTTCTTTATGTCTTAGTCTTGTCTTAAAAAAAACAAAAGAGATAATTTAAAAGTACCTATATCATGTATGATGTGAAGATGTAACTAGAAAGTCCATGTAAAGCTGTTAATTGAGAGCCTGACATATAATTAGAGTTCTATAAATGCTAACAACAAAAAAGAGAATATAGAAATTATCAAACAATATCATTACTATTCATGTAAGTAAAATATTTTTGAAGATTACACAAAAATGGCTGGAATAGTACATAGACAAGTAATTTCCAGAAATTCAAGCAATGTATCGAAGGATGTCATTGCTGATATTAGATGGATCTTGACTGAAAGCAGATAGTACCAGTAAGATGTTTACATGTGTTTTATTGACTAGGCAATGACTATGTGGATCATTACAAGTTATGGCTAAAGCTGAGAATGGGTATCCCAGAGCGCTTAATTGTGCTTAGATTAAGAAACAGTTATCCAAAAAGTACAAGGGTGCTCTGTATGTTTTAAAATTAGGAATGGTGTGAGTCAGGGTTCATTGTCTCTCCATACATATTCAAACTATATGTTAAGCAAATAATTCAAGGAACAGAACTATCTAAAAGAGAATGTGGCATCAGCATTGGAGGAAGACTCGTAACAATCTACATTATACAGATGATACAATCTTGCTTGCAGAATTTGATGAGGACTTGATACACTTGCTAAAGAAGATCAAAGACTGTCTTCAGCGCAGATTAGATGTCAGCCTTAAGAAGATAAAAACTATTACCACTGAACCTATAGCCATCATCACAGATGGAGAAAAGATAGAAGTTGTCAAGGATTAAAACTTGAATTAATTATCAATACCCTTGATTGTAGCAGTCAAGAAATCAAAAGAAATGTTGCATTGAGAAAATGTGCTGTCAAGGGCCTCTCCATAGTGCTAAAGAACAACGATATCACTTTAAAGACTAAGGTACAACTGGTCCTAACCCTGGTATTGTCAATTGCTTCCATGCATCTGAAAGTTGGACAGTTAAAAGGATGACAAAAAAAGAATTGAAGAATTTGAATTTTAGGATTGGAGAAGAGTACTGCATATCCCATGGGCTGCCAAAAGAACAGACACATCTTAGAGGAAGTGTAAAAATAGTGCTCCTTGTACACAAAGTTGATCAAACATCTCACCCACTTTGAGGCTATTTCTGTGAGGAACCAGTACTTAGAAGAGGCAACATCATGGGAAAGGAAGAGGGTTGGTGAATGAAAGGAAAACCCTTGACAAGATAGAGTGTTATAGTGACTACCACAGTGATATTGAGCATGACAGAGATAATGAAGACAATACAGGATAGTGCAAGGTTCAGATCTGTTGTTTATAGGATCACTGTTAATCCTAGTTGACTTTATGACGCCTAACAGCAAGTGAAAAGTTGTTATTTAAAGTTCACCAGCCACTATGGGGAGAAGATAGACAAATATCTTCCTTTAAAAATTCACAGCTTTGGAAACCCATCAGGCACTAGGTATCAAAATCACTTTGATGACAGTTGAGTGAGTGCTAACTTTGGCTCTACCTACATAAAATCCATTATCTCTAGGCTGTCTTTGGCGAG
>NW_006399762.1:27453418-27457836 GCF_000299155.1 Elephantulus edwardii
CAAAAAAAGTCAACAAAACTGCAAGCACCTGTTAATAAAGGTCTTAAATTAAAAAAAAATTTAAAAAAAATCCATTATCTCACTCTCCCAAGATGACCGGCTAAGCTCTATCAGTAGCATAATTCTGAAATATGATGGAAGAGTTGAACTGTTTCAGTTTTATTCACATCCTGCTTTGAACTTGAGGACACATGGCTACTCAGCCTTCAGGTTGATTGCATTCTACAGTAATGGTGGAGCTGAGTAAGTCAGAGAGAGATGAGCAAGGCTAATTAATTGACTGAAACACCGGACAATTACATACTTCCTGATTGTTTTATTTGTTTGTTTTTTACTTCTTCGAAGACCCTTCATTTCTACTGCATCATTAATGTTTCCCTTGGCAGCAGGTCATGTCTATCAACAATGGAGTCTGCTCCTAGACTCCTCTGTATTCTAGCTTCACAGTCTCATTATTGGCTTTTTCATTACACTGAAATGGAATCAGACTTGAATCTTGTCTCCAAGTTAGTGTTTTCTTCATTCAAGAAAAGTCAATTACATATTTACTACTGGTGAGACATTGTGGAAGCTAGTGGAAAATATTCAGATAAAACTCTCAAAGGAGTCATTCAGGAGAGCTCTGAATAGAAATACAAATGTATAGTTTCCTCTTCATTTTTTGTGTGTGATAGTCTATAGACTTTCAAGTAAGTATATTTCATTTCAGGATGCTTGCAAAGAGCCTGCAACCCTCAATATATTAAAAGAAAAATTGGAAAAACAAAATTAATGTCTAGGACCTAGACTAGGATTTTTACAGACTTTATTTTTAAAACATTGGTGATACATGCTCTTGCATATGACTTTCATATTTACTTGACTATGTAACTTTGTTCTTTAAAATTTAGGTTTCATATTAGATGCAACTTTAGGGTCTTATCACCATCATATCGTCTACATGATTGTTGTTTGTTGTTATCAAGTTGATTCTGACTGTTGGTGACCCATGTGTGTAGAGTAGAACTGTTGGGTGGGATTTTCAAGACTGGAACCACCACGATGCTTCTGGGTGGGTTTAAAGAGCCAATCTCAAATGCAGTGCAAATATTACTCACTTGTGGCACCCAGGGACTCCATACTTACACAATAGTTGAGCTATCATCACTCAGTAACTTTTACTCATCCTGAATTCATATATAACAATGGAATGTTGACAAGGCCTATGTCACCTTAACTATCGTTGACTTGCATAAATTCAGCAGGACAACATTGTATTATAATCTATTAGGTTTTCTTTGCCTAATTTTTGAAAGCAGGTTTTCAGGTCTTTATTCCTAGTCTATTTTAGATCGTTTGGACACTCTCTTGGTTCCAGATTACCATGGGCTTCTTTGTTGCTATTTAAAACAGCTATTGTACAGATTCCAACATCACAGAAAGAGGAAAGTGACATTATATGTCAGAGAGACAGTTGGATGGTGGGTAATATTTACTAAACATTTAATAAATAATTTAATGAAGCTTACATGGCTATTTCATCAATGTGATTTTTAAAACTTTAGGAAGAATTAAGAGAAGGCTGGAATTTTACTTTGTATCTCATGGTTTTGGATTCATAGGATATATTCAATCCCATTTCTTTTCCAGGCTTCTGCTTAAATTTTTCCTTTGTTAAAATTCTTACAAATAACCAGCACAACTTTAAGAAAGATTATTTACACTATTGCTTGTAAATGTTTTGACTTTGGAAAGAGTATAATTATATTTAAAATTATATAGTGTACAAAGACAAGAGAAAGCGCACATGCATTTCCTATTTGTTTTCTTCTCCTTTGGAAGGAGAATTGATGTCTTTGAACTGTGATGTTTCTAAGAATACTGGATATTCCTAGAATAAATAAATCTGCCTTTGAAGACATACAGCCAGAATGCTCCTTAGAAGTAAGAAACTAAGAAACAAGTCTCACACCAGAATGGTGATATTTTTTTGTCCCACACACTTCAGGCACGTTATCGGAAGGAACTAATTCCTGGAAAAGGACATCCATCACACAAGAGGGCTTGTGAAAGAGAAAAAACAAAACAAAACACAAACCCATTCTATATTTAGAATTTTTTTTTAGTATAAGTATCTTTTTATTCTGACAATTAAACAGTGGAATAAAATGGTTCATGACTGAAACAATCTTCATGGAGAAAACTGGAGTGCTCCATTATCAGAGGAACAAACTTCAAACAAAATATGGGCCAGCTGCCCATCTCCCAGGACAAAATAAAGAACAGATCAAACAAAGGGTGGGAGGAAGTGTACAGTCAAAATCTGGGTGGTGGTGGTTGGCGGAATTCCAGAAAAGTACAATTCTCCAAGTTGCCACAATTATAGAATTAGAGTAGTACCTGTTTTTAAAAACAGAAACAGGAGTACTTTCTCCTGTCCTCACCCTGATTTGAAACTCATTAAATTAATTGTTTTCATCAAGACTAAATACCAACTCATTTACACTCAGGAGAGGGCGTGCTTTTTTTTTTTTTTTTTGCTTACTCTGGTTCTGAGGACCAGGATAAAGACACCTGAAAAAGGGGCGGGGTGGGGGTGAGATGAGGGAGCAGTGCACCACAGCGGTGGTAGAAGATCTTGCATTTATTATGCCAATTCATGAGCTGCTAGAATTCCTTCTGAAGTCCTTTAAAAAACAATGAGTTATACAACATTTGCACAGAAAAGTTACAAATGACTCCTTCCCACACGCCCAACCCCCAAAGGGGGAAATGGGGAGTAAAACCCAACACATACTGATGATTAGAACAATGGATTTGAGCACAGCAGAGACTGTGAGGATGGGATCGGTTCAGACTGGCTTTCCTTCCATTATATGTGTACACAGGAACACTATCAGAGGGAGCTGATTTAAAGGAACCTAACAATAGCAACTGAAGAGTAATGAAGTCAGTCTGGAGACCAAGGTATGCCTGATGCAGACCATGGTTTTTGCAATCGCTTGTTATGCATCAGAGAGTTGGACAATGACTAGGGATGATAGAAGGAGAATTGATGCCTTTGAGCGGTAGTGCTAGAGAAGAGTGTTGAATATTTCATGGACTGCTAGGAGAACAAAGAGGTTTGTCCAGAGAGGGTGAAACCAGGCTGCTCCTTGGAGGCAAGGATTCTGAAGCTTCATCTGACATACTTTGGACACGTTGCAAGGAAAGACCAGTCCTTGGAGAGGGAACATCATTCTCGGGAGGGTAGACGCACAGAACAGGAGAGGAAGACCCTGCATGAGATGAATTGATTCAGTGACTGGGGTAAAGGGGACAGGAGTGTCAGACAGTAAAATTGGCACAGGATAGAGCAGGGTTCAGGGTTGTTGTACATAGGGCCACTATGAGTTGCAGGCGACTCAATGCCAAATAACAACAACAACAGCAAACCAGAATTATGATTCCCATGAAATTGGGGTTAGGTGCCACTGAGTCAGTTTCTACTTGCAACAGTGCCGTAAATTACTGAATAAAATACTTCCGTGGTCATGAGACATCTCTGTCATCACTGTGGATGAACCCAGGGAGCTCTGCTGGTGTAGTCCATAGAGAGTTGCATTGCTAATCCAAAGGCCACTATTCTCTGGAGATCTAAATCCACCAGCTGTACTGAGAAAGAAAAGTTGGTACTCTCCTCCTGTGCAGTTTATACCCTTGGAAACATACTGGAAGGTCAGCTATGAGTCAGTTCTAACTCAAAACCAACATTTCACAAAAAACATTTGTTGCCATAGATTTTTTTTAGTAATAAATATTCACATCAAAAATTTAAGTATTGTTCAAAGTATGATTATTGGTACTAATAAATTATGCAACAGATTATGTAAATAGTCAGATATATTTTACAGTAGTAGTACCTATCTTTTTCGGGACTGAAGCTGCCTCATACGTTTTTACAGGGGACCAATTGAAAAACCTTTCTTTTCAGAGGAACAAAAACAAAACCACTTATTTGCTTATTTGAATATAAAACAGGCATAATCACAGACGTACGAAGAGTACTGGTAGTTTAACACACAGCAAAGGTGCTTTCCTTTGCACATAAAAATTTTGTTTCAAACTGTGATTTGTCGAGGACATGAATTTCTCTAACTAGTCACCACACTCTATGAAATAATGTTGCTAGCATTCAACTGATAAAAGGGACCAAGAAAAAAGAAAAATACAGTGAATTTTTAAGTTTGAGATAGATGAACCTACTATTACATTCACTGTGTCAATTTGTCTTCTTGAGAATCTTTCTGGGTGTCTGCTCAAAAGAAGGTAGGCGTTTGGGAATTTTTTTTCCTCTAATGATTGCAGACAGACATTCTTCTGGTATTCTCTGCTTTCAGCCAAGATCCATCTAACATCAGCAACAATATCCCTAGTACCACAACCCCTTCTAAACCCAG
>NW_006399762.1:27459691-27470647 GCF_000299155.1 Elephantulus edwardii
GATTGTAGTATTTGATGATTTAGTATTTGACATACCAAAATTAGCATGATTTATGGTCATAACTTGAGATGCATCTAAGTCTTTAGACCAGATCTTTTGATTAGACCTTCTTTGAAACTTTCTTTGTAATTTTATATTAGGAAAATAGCTTTCATATGGAAATCAGATTAGAAATATAAAAATGAGTGATTTTGTAGGAACATAATATGTGCAAATTGGTATAAGCATTCTGAAATTTAAACCATTACAGCAGCCTCTTAAAATAATTCAAGTTCTGAAGGATGATCTTAGCAAAGAGGTCTGCTTACTACTGAGCTTATTAATGTACATATTTTTATTAGAAATTGATTTACTCATTGATGTTAAGGAATCTTTTCTCACCTTTGAACTCCAACTCCTGACATTTAGTCACTGAAGTTTCACATTTATTTATCAGAAAACTTTTTCATTTATAAATAAATCAGACTTATAAAGTTAGCTTTTTAAAGCTTTGTGAGTCTTGACAAACTAAAATTATTCTGGTTTCCATGAACTCTTCCATAAAGCCACTGTAGATATTTATTTCATTTCTCTCCTTAGCATTTACATTTTCACTTCTAACATATAGATACATATCTTAAAAAGATCAAATACACTTTATTACTTTTAATTTATCTAAAGGGAAGCTCTTTTAATTTTTTTCTTATTGATGATATTTTCAGAATTTTGAAATAATTTCCTGAATTACAACATACCAACTATTCATATATTCATTGGAATATTTTTAATTTCTAAAAGACAGATCAAAGATCTTATTATATTATGTTCCCATTTCAAAGTTGGATTTTGTTTTATATTGATTTAGGGGAATTTAGTAAAAATTATTCAATATAAAGTGCATCTCAATGTCAAGAAAACAAAAATTCTCTCCAGTGAGTGGATAGGTCACATTATAATGGGGAAAAGATTAAAAATCTCAATAACTTCCTCTTACTTGGATTCGCAATCATTACACTGAAGATCAAGAGAGATACTGTACTGAGAAAATCTGTAGTCAAGGATGTCTCCAAAGTATTGAGGAACAATGATGTCAGTTTGAAGACTAAAGTGCTCTTGACTCAAGCCATGATCTTTCTGATAACTTGCTATGCATCTGAGAACTAGACAATGTATAAAGATGAAAGAATGAAAAAAAAAGATGCTGTTGAGCTGTGGTGTTAGAGTACTGACTATCCCATTGACTTCCTAAAGAACAAATAGATTATGTCTTGGAGAAGGTGCAGCCACAATGTTCCTTGGAAGCAAAGTTGATAAAGCTTCATCTCACATACTTTGGACATGTTGCTAGGAGAGGCTATTCCTTGGAGAGCAACATCATGCTTGGAAGAGTGAAGGGTTGGCAAAAGGGAGGATGATGCTTGACCAAGTGGATTAACATAATATCTACAGGAATGGTACGAGTGTGTGAGAAATCATGATGATGACACAGGATATTACAGAATTAAGATCTGTTGTTCATAGGATCACTATAGATCGCATTCAACTCCATGACACCTAGTAACAATAACAGTAAAAATTATTCATAATGATGTCTTTTTCTTTCTTGTAATTGTTTTCTCTCAATCAGTTTCTTGCTTTTTAAGTTTTCCTATCATTTTTTCCACAGGAAAATGTTGAAGTTTAGTATTGTCAGATTTTTCTCTTTCCTTTCTAAGAATGCTTTTGAGCAGTAAAGATAAAGGGAATTGCAAATAAAGATTAAAATTTTGCATAAATGAATAGATGGAAATCCAACTTTCATTAAAACTCAATTAAAAAGATAAAAATCTGTTTTTTTATTGTAGTTATTCTATAAATTTCCCTTAATTTTTAGTTCTTTAATGTATCTAGAGTCTTTTTTATCTATGCTGTGCTATTATATATTTTCTAAATAAATATCCTTCATGCCGTTGGATTGTGTCAGATTCATAGTCGACCCTCTATGGGTTTCCAGTGCTGTTAATCTTTATGGAAGAAGAATGCCCATCTTTTCTCAAAGAGTGACTGGTGGAGCCCTGCCGCCAAGTATTTGGTTAGCAGTGCAAGCTATGTTTTATACCGCAATGCTCTTTATCCAAATATCCAATTAACTAATTATCACTAGGGAGCTCTGGTGGCCTGGTGATAAGAAGCTGCACTGGAATTCAAAAAGCATTCAGTTCAAATCCTCTAGCTGCTCTGAGAGAAAGATAGGCAATCTCCTTATATGTGATTTACTGCCTCTGAAAACCAGCTGGAAGGTCAGCTGTGGGTTAGTTCTGACTTTGTGGTAAACAATAACAACCACCATCACTCATGCAAAACCTGTACTTGGACCAGGAAGCAGTCCTCAGAACAAAGCAAGGAAACACGGTACGGTTCAAAATTAGAAAAGGAGTGCATCAGTTGATGTGTCCTCTCTCCATGCTTATTCAATCTATATGCAGAAGAGATCATTCTGGAGGTTGGGCTTTATAAGGAGGAATGTGGCATCAGGCTTGGAGGAAGACTCATCAACAACCTACGTTATGCAGATGGCATGACCTTGCTTGCTGGAAATGCAGAAGACCTGAAGCTCTTGCTGCAGAAGGTCAAGGACTGTACTCTTCAATATGGTTTGAAGTGCAACATCAAGAAAATAAAGATTCTCATCACTGGGCCAATAGGCAGCACCATTATAGATGGAGAAGAGATTGAGGTTGCTTGTGGGGATCAGCTTGTTTGGATCCACAATCAATACTCTTTGTATCATCAGTCAGGAAAGAAAAAGAAAGAGATGGATTGCATCAGGAAAATCTGCTGTCAGGGATCTCTCCAGAGTACTGAAAAGAAACAATGACAGTCTAGATAAGAAGGTGCGCCTGATCCAGGCCATGATCTTTACAATTACTTGATATGCATAAGAAATCTGGACAGTGACTAAGGGTGATAGAAGATTTGATGTCTTTGAGTTGTAGTGCTGGAGAAGATTCTTGAATATACTTTGGAATGCCAATAAAATAATTAGGTCTGTCTTAGAGAGGGTAAAGCCACGGTTCTCCTTGGAGGCTAGGATTTTGAAGCCCTGCCTCACTTACTTTGGGCACACAGTGAGGAGGGACTGGTCCTTGGAGAAAGACATCATGTTTGAAAGGGTAGAGGGAAAGTCAAGGAGAGAAAGACCCCAGATGAAATGGACTTAGACAGTAACAGCGGCAATGGGAGTAGGTGTGTTGGAATCAGTGAGATTGGCACAGGGCAGGTCAAGTTTCGGAGAAGCTTTTGTACATAGGGTCGCTATGAGTTGTAGGTAACTCAATGGCACATAACAACAACAATGTCAATATGGTCATATGTCCAATTATACAATTTAGATGGATTATTTTACTGATAATTTCCTTTTGGTAGTACTCAATTTTTAGCTGCAGAAACAAAAATTCACTACCATCTGACTCATAGTGATCTTCCATTTTGTTTCCAAGGCTGTAAGTCACAACCAGAGAAGACACTTAACTTTCTCCGTTGGAACACTGAGGGATTAAAACTGTTGAAGATACACAGCCTTTGGGTTAACAACATCATTATCCATGGGCTACACTTTCAGATCTGCCAATAATATAGATATTGAGCTGCCAATGATATATAAATCAACTTCTTATCTACTTTGATGCTACTTTTTCTAAATCATTGTGTTGTATTAGTTTTGCTAGATCATTCTTTTTTCTATGTAATTTTAAAATAAGCTTTCAAATTTCATACAATATTACATAAAATTTCCATTTGATAGTTTTAATGCTATTTAAGAAAAAAATAGCAATTTTATAATTTATTTAATCTCTTTAACACCTTGTTTTAACAAAATATATCAACGTTGAATTATAAACCAAATAAATGCTGGCAAGCATTTGGAAAAATTGCAACTTCCAAACACTGCTAGTGGGAATGAAAAATGTTGCAACCCATATGAAAAGCAGTTTTGCATTTCCTTAGAAATTTGGAAATAGAAATACCATTTGACCTGGAAATCTCATTATTAGGTAAATATCTGAAAGAAATGAAAGCTGCAACACAAACTGATACACTCACACCTATGTTTGCTACAGCATTATTTTAAATAGCAAAGAGCTGGAAATACAGGTTGCCCATCAATAGAATAGAATAGAATAGAATAGAATAGAATAGAATAGAATAGAATAGAATAGAATAGAATAGAATAGAATAGAATAGAATGACTAAAGAAACTGGTACATTCACAAAATAGAATGTCATCCATCACTAAAAGTGGTAAAAAAAATTCATGAAATACTGTTCAAATGGATGAAACTAGAACAAATTAAGATGAGTGATGTAAGTCAGTCACAAAAAGACAATTGTAAGACCATTAATTTGAAAAGTTGAGGAAAGGTTTACACACAGAATCAATCTTGAAGGGCTAAAACGGAACATATAGATAAAAATGAATAGATCAGTGGTATTATGCCATATTTGTCCTTTTGTGACTGAGATTTTTCCCTCAGCATAAATATCTTCCAGGATCACCCATATTGTATAACGTCTTATGAGTTGATTGTTTTTCAATGTTGTTTAATTTTTCATTGTGTGAATGTACCATGGTTGAGAGGAATGTTGTTGTTGTTACGTGCCATTGAGTTGCCCACTACTCATAGCGACCCTATGTAGAACAGTCCTAAAACCTGCTCTATCCGGTATCAATCTTAGGTGTCTGAACACCTACCCCCATAACCCCAGTTACTGAATCAATTCATCTCATTGAGGGTCTTCCTCTCCTACACTGTCCTTCCACCCTCCCAAGCATGACAGCCTTCTCCAAGGACTGGTCTCTCCTTGCAAATTATGTCAGACAAAGCTTCAGAATCCTTGCTTCCAAAGAGCAACCTGTTTAACTCTCTCCAGGATGAACTTGTTCATTCTCTTAGCAGTCCATGTTATATTCAATACTCTTCTCCAGCACCACAGCTCAAGGGCACCAATTCTCCTTCTATTACCCCTTGTCATTGCCCACCTCTTTGATGTGATTTGTAAGCGATTGCAAAGACCATGACCTGTATAAGGCAGACCTTGGTCTCCAGACTGACATTGTAACTCCTTAGTACTTTGGAGAGATCTCTGACAACAGATTTTCCCAAAGCAATATATCTTTTAATATCCTGGCTGCTAGTGCTAAGAATATTGATTGTAGAGCCAAGCAAAATAAAGCTGTTTACAATCTCAATATCTTCACCATCCATCCCAATGCTGCCAATAATTAGGCATTATATGTGTGGCAACAGTCTGGAACAAGAGGTGCACTCACTGCAAAGTGGACTCAGGGAGGGAGAGGGGAAAGTAAAGGGAAAGAGGAAAATGTGCACCAACAAATGAATAAAAAGAAATTAATAGATCAGTTGAGGAAAAGACAATATATAATAAAGATTTGATGAAGCATTGTATTTAATTATATTAATCAATTATAATTAACATTATGATGCAAAATGTGCATGGACGATTGAATGAAATCAGTGTGTTTTGTAAATTTTACTTGAATAAAGAAAATGAAAAAAACAAGTCTGTCTATACCCTCAGCTTTTCATTGATGGCTTATGTGAAATGCTACCTTTTTTACATAGATATTACATTTCTTGTTACTTTTATGAATTTTGGAATATTTTGAGGGCTGCTGTACATAGACTTCATTTCATTACAGTTTAAAATTGGTTATGACCTGTGTATTAAAAAAGAATATTTACATAATTAACTTATACCCGTCTATCATACTTGCTAGTTTTAAATTTTTAAGAGAATCCTGATATTGGTAGATAAATGAATTGATGATAAATTTGCCTTTTCATTTCTACTATTTATAATTTTATTCTTTTCCCCTCCAAGTTTTATTCCAATGGTAATATTGCCAACACATACTTAAATAATAGAGATGTTGTGGACCTTTGTGAATTGTTTACACCTTTGTTGATATATATGCTGTAAGTGGTGGTAAATATTTTTTACAATGTTAAGAGTTGTTTCTTTCTTTTAAAATTCAAATTACATAAATAAAATTTCCACTGAATATCTTCAGCTTTCTTTCATTGTAATCTACTTTTTTAGCATGTTATTCCTTTGGGAATTGAAACAACTATAGACCTCTTCCAATTCATTGACCGGACAGCTGTCCTTGTCCTCCAAAAGTTCTGGCATAGATTGGTGAGTGCATCCAAGGCTGTCTCTCTCTCTCTCTCTCTCTCTCTTAAGGCTGCTTCTCTTAATTGAGACAAGTCAATTGGTATCCCATTGATTTCTGGGGGTTTATTTTATTGCCAATGCCTTAAATGCACTTTCACTTTCTTATTCATTACCATTGGCTCTTGCTCATATGGTATTTCCTGAAATTTTTCAGTGTTAATCAGTTTTTTCTGGCACAGTGATTCTGTCCATCTCTTTTTTATGTTTTCTGAGTCATACAATATATCTTTCAATACTGCAACTCTAGGATTAAATTTGCTTTTCAGTTCTCTCAGCTTCAGCAGTGCACAGCAATTTCTTTCTTTTTTAGTCTTTTTAAATTTTTATACTGGTTTATTTTAAAAGTTCAAATACATTGTTTTTCTACTCAGATCTTTCTGATTTCCTTCATCACCTCCACCCATCAAATAGTGGAACCCTATGATTAACCATAACCCCGTTGCACCCCTGTACCTGCCCCGCCCATTCTAACCCCTCTGATTCCATCCCCCCATTTGTCCTTAGGGGACTGAGTTAGGTCACTCCTCATAATGCTCTCCAGTCCCTTTCAAGTTCAGTAATAATTTAAAATCATTGCTCCTGAGTGCTGAGTAGTATTCTGTTGTGTGAATGTACCATAATTTCTCAATCCATTGGATTGCGCTTGGACTTCTGGGCTGTTTCCATATTCTTGCAATGGTGAATAATGCTGCTGTGAACTTTGACGTACAGGTTTCCGTTTGTGCCTCAGTTCTAATTTTCTCGGAGTATATTCTAAGCAGTGGAATGGTGGGTCATATGGAATTTCTGGGTTGTTTTTTGAGGAAGTGTCAAACTGCCTTCAAGAGTGGTTGTACCATTTTAAAATCCCACCGACAATGTAGAAGAGTTCTGATCTCTCCACATCCTCTTCAACATTTTTACTTGCCACTGCTACTGGAGTGAGATGGTATCTCATTGTGGTTTTGATTTGCATCTCTCTTATTGCCAGTGATTTGGAGCATTTCTTCATGTGTCTGTTGGCCATTAAAATCTTCTCTGAAAATTCTTTCCATATATTTTGCCCGTTTTGTAATTGGTTTATCAATCTTTTTCTTGTGGAGGCCCAGAAGTATTCTGTAAATTTTTTTATAACACTCTTGTCTGAGATGGTATTGCCAAATGTTTGTTCCCAGTCAGTAGGTTTTCTTTGTTTTGTCTTCTCAAGCTGCCCTTTGTACTCTGTTCAGCTCTTTTACTTTGACGTTTTCTCTTTGTTTTGGCTTCTTGACATTATAGTGTAATTTTCAATGTCTCTTCTTACATCGTTTTCAGTTTTTTTCTTTCTTCTCTGTCTTTGTAATGACATTTTCCTCTCTTCTCGACTGTTATCCTTGATAGCATCCCACAACTCATCTGGGTTTCAATCATTGGTTTTCAATGCTTCAAACCTATTCCTAAGATGATCTTGAAATTCAGATATAATAGATTCAAGATCATTTCTTGGCTCTTGTGGACTTATTTTAATTTTCTTTGGCTTCAATTTGAAATTGCATATGTGTAATTAATAATATGGTGCTCAGTCTGCCCTGGCCTACTTTTGACTGCTGATATTGAGCTTCTCCAATGATTTCTTCCACCAACATAGTCAACCTTATTTCTATGCAACCCAACAGTTGAGATCTATGTTTAAAGTTGTCTGTCATTTGTATCTTTAAATATATTTGCAATGAATAAATAATTGAAAATACAAAATTCAATCACTATTTACAACCTCATTTATATCACCAAGCCCATATTTTCTAACTACTATTCCATCTTCACTGGTTCCAGTTTTTACATTCTAGTTACCATTTGATTGCATGTACGGTCAATGTTAGACTGCAAGATTTGGCAAATATTCTCAATTTCTTTCTCTTTGGTTCTAACCGTTGGAGCATATATTTGAATAATAATTGTGTTAATAGGTCTTCCTTGTATGCATATGCATACTTTTAAAAATAATCCAACAAAAAGTGAAAACTATTGAGTAATATCATTAATATCACATATGAGCACAATATTACTGAAGATCATTTTAAAACGGCTAGAACAGTACATAGATAGAGAACTACCAGAAATACAAGCTGGATTTAGAAAACTCAGTATTACCAGTATATCATTACCAGTATATCATTGCTTATGTCAGATGGATCCTGGCTGAAAGCAGAGAATGTCTATTTGTGTTTTATTGACTATGCAAAGGTGTTTGGCTGTGTGGATTGAAATAAGCTGTGACTGACATTGAGAAGATTGGGAATCCCAGAGAGCACTTAATTGTGCTCATGTGAAACATATAGCTAGACCAGGAGGCTGTTGTGCAAACAGATCAGGGGAACATTACATTGTTTAAAATTAAGAAGAGAGGGCATCAGGGTTGTATTCTCTCTCTGTAACTATTCAATCTGTACACTGGCTGAGCAAATCACTTGAGAAGCTGGACTCTATGAAGAGGAATGTGGCATTAGGATTGGATGGAGATTCATCAATAACCTTGACACAACCTTGCTTGCTGAAAGTGAGAATGATTAGAAACATTTGTTGCAGAAGATCAAGGAATGCAGCCTTCAATATGGATTGCATCTCAGTGTCAAGAAAACAGAAGATCAAGGAATGCAGCCTTCAATATGGATTGCATCTCAGTGTCAAGAAAACAGATTCTTACCACTGAACCAATAAACAACATTATGGTGGATGAAGAAGAGATTGAAATTGTCAAGAACTTCATCTTACTTGGATCCCTTGGTACCAGCAGTCAGGAAGTCTGGAGACATTATGCATTGGGAAAGTTTGCAGTTTGGGACCTCTCCAAATTACTGGGAACTAATGATGGCAGTTTGAGGACTAAGGTGCATCTGATTCAGGCCATTTTTTTCTTATCACTTGCTATCCATCTGAAAGCCGGACAATGAATAGGGAAGTCAGAAGAGTTGATGACTTTGAGTTCTGGTGCTGGAGAAGAACACTGAACAGCCTAGGGACTCCCAAGAGAGCAAGTAAATATGTCTTGGAGAGGGTGCAGCCGGAGTGCTATTTAGAGGCAAGGATGAAAAAGCTCACTTTGGACATATTTCTAGGAGGCGCTATTTCTCGGAAAGGGACATGATGCCAGGAAAGGTGGAGGGTTGGCAAAGAAGACGAAACCACTCAACCAAGTGGATTGAAATGATGAGTCTAGCCACGGACTCTAGTGTGTCAGGAAGTATGAAGATGGCACCGGATAGGAAGGGGTTCAAATCTGCTGTTCATAGGGTTGCTGTGAGTTGTACTCGATACAACTGTATCTAACAACAACAACAACATTATTCCTTTGAATGATTACTGGACTTAACTAATTATCAATATATTTATTATTTTTGAATTAGGTTTCAAAGTAATAGTTTATTTCATTTCGTTTCAGTACTGGCTTTGTTAAATGTGTTACAGACAAATTTGAACTCAAGTCTATGGGAGGCAACTGAGGTGTCCATTGGAAAATTACATGTGTGTGTTTGGGTATCTGTCTATCTTCCTTTTAAGGAGATAGATTTAGGGACTAGAAAATTTTCTTAAACTTGGGGAAAGAGTTTGATGCTGGATTCTACTGATTTTCAGCATATGCTTAAGACATTTGTTCTTTTATTTATAGGGAAACTATTAGAGTTTAAGCATAAGGCAATCATAACATGACTTGTGCATCATAAACTAAAGATGGAAAAAAAGTATTTCCTCAAGCAGAGACCTTGAATGTGAAGCATATGAAAAAGAAAATAATTAAATTTAGAACCACTGTATAACATGACCTTTAAGAGAGACGTATAAGGAGAATGTCATAGACAAGAGAATGAAGACAACTGTTATTAGATCATTAGGCAATTTAAAAACAAGCATGAGAACCTGTCACAGAGCATTACAAAGACAATAACCAGAGTAACGAAGCTATTCAAGAACTTTTGTTTCCCTAGGCGGGTATTGGTGAAAGTTAAGCAATAAAGATAAAGAAAACTGTAATACATTTATTAGACTTATGTGTATGTCATAGTACAGTGATGACACATACAATGAAAGGCAAGGGAGTAATTGACATGTAATTGATATCAAATTTTATCACACAGCAACAAAGTAGATTTTTCACTCTTTAAAAACAGCTGATGCACAAAGGACATCACCAGAATGTAGGCTGAGAGATATAAAACCAAAGGCATGGATTCAGATGTCTTATTGTTGTGTGGCCTCAAGTTCTCAGTGACTTGTGGAAACTCTGAACAAAAGATCCGAATCTTGCCCTTCCTGTACTGCACCATCCCTAAGATCTCTGACATTGAAGCCTATGGTTACAGTAAGGATCAGCCCATCTTTTGGAAGGCCTTCCTCTACTTCTCTAATGCTCCGCCTTTTCCAGTACAATGTCTTTTTCTAAAGACTTGCCTCTCATGACATCATGTCTGAAATATGTGAGACGTATTTCACCATCCTTGGCTCTTAGAGTACTTTGGTTCCTCTTTCCCAAGACAAGCTTGCTTTTACTTTTGGCAGTCTATGGGATACTCAGCATTCTTCTCCAACAACACAATTCAAAGGCATTGCTGCTTCTTCTATCATACTTATTCATTGTCCAACTTTTAGGTGCATGTTGCTCTGTGCTATTGCGTTGGAAAAGGTTCACATCTTACCTTCCAGAGGGTTTTCAGAAACTGTAAATCAAACAGGTGCATTGCTCATCTTTCTTATGCTGGTGGATTTGACCACTTGCCTTTGAGTTGG
>NW_006399762.1:27471872-27474764 GCF_000299155.1 Elephantulus edwardii
ATTCCCATTCTTCTCAGAGTTCATCTTATTCATCCATACAGCAAAATCATTGAAAATGAGAAACCAGATGAACATATGGCTTTTTAGACATGTAACACAACCAGTCTCTCACTGATGTGTCTGAAGAGCTGTTCACTCTGACTCTAGTAGTTTTCTAGGATCCTTAGGGGGATTGAGGTTGGTGCTTGTGGCTTCTTGGCCAAATGATTCCTCAAGGACAGGACAAAAATTCAAAAAGATAAAACAGTATTTTAAATACTTGGCAACATTCTGTGGTTTTTCTACCTAGAGGTCTCAGAGGTAGGAAAGCATAGGCATACCTTGTTTTACCATGCTTTGCACTTTACTATTTTAGCTTTTATCCTGACTCTTCAGAACTTTAAGGAGGCCTCTAAAAAGCATATTTTCCCTATGTAAAATGTCTTTTGATTTCTTGACTGCTGATACCATTGGTGCTGATTGTGGACCCAAGTAAAATTAAATCCTTATCAACTTCAATCTTTTCTCCATTTATCATAATGTTACCTTTTGATCCAGGGAAACAGAGTTTTGCTTTCGTGATAGTGAAATGTCATTCGTATTGAAGACTATAGCCTTTGATGTTTTTTAGTAAATGCTTCAAACCTTCCTCACTTTCTGCAAGCAAGGTTGTGCTATCTGTATGACACAGGTGGTTGATGAGATTTCCTCCAATTCTGAGGCCACATTCTTCTTCATAAATTACAGCTCAAGTTATTTTTTCTGCATAGAGATTGAATAGGCATAGAGAAAGGATACACCTTTATGCCTATAGTCCTTTAATTTTCTAATAGATTGTGTATTCTGAACTGTCCTGTTCAGCTACTTTTCATAAATATTTCTTTACTATAAAATGTCACACACACACACACACACACACACACACACACACACATCCAATGTGCAGCTAAACTATCACAGGCTAAAAACGTGGGTAATCCTCACTTTGGACAAGAGACCGAACAGGTTCAGCACTTCAGAAGAACCCTCTCTCCCTCTTACTACTCAGTTTCTCCTGCAAGGAAATCATTACCTTACTTTGTGGATGAGTCTGCATTTCTAAATAACACATCTTATCTTCTCTTATTTTTTGGACTTTGTATAACTGGAGTTTAATATTGTATATAATTTTGTATTGCACTCTTTTACTGAATATTGTGTCTGAGATTACTCAGAATTGATCCAATCAGTTGTAGATTGTTCACTGAGTGATAATATTCTGTTTCTAAATATATCACAGTTTATCTGTTCTTTCTACTATTGGTAACATCATGGTAGATGGAGGAGTGATTGAAATTTTCAATGATTTCACCTTATTTGAATCAACAGTTAATATCCTTTGTACCAGGAGATCAGGCGACATACTGTTAGGGAAAGTCAGCTATGAAGGACGTCTTCGAATTACTCATGAGCAGTGATATCTGTTTGAAGACAAGGTACATTTGACTCTTGACAAGTTGTAGCTGAAATTGAGAAGAATGAGAATCTCAGAGCACTTGACTGGGCTAATATGGAACCTATACCTGAAGCAGGAGGCAGTTGTGAAAACGGATCAGGGGAGTATGGTTTGGAATAGAGACAGGAGTGCATCAGTGTATTATATCTTCATACCTGTTCAATCTATATAAGTGAACAGTACATAACAATAAAAGACTATCTCATGTATTACTTCAGCTTCTCTCTATATATCATTTATTTCACAAGTTGTATCGGAGACTTGAATCTGACTGCTTGGGCATAAATTGTTGTGTGCAAGCATCATCTAATAAGACTTCACTGCCTCAAACTGGGCTCAAATTTGTGGGTCTCTGATTAGCCACTCTTTGAGCTTCTCTATTGAAAATAATGTGGGAAACATTATAGGGCACCAATCAGCTTACATTTTAACCCAATATCTGGGGTATTTGATACCCTATAGGGTAAATTTTTGACCAAAAGAAGATTAAATTGTATAGATAAACCATTTTCCTATTTTAGATGGGAAACTAGTTGGGCTTCTTGGAGAGTACTCCCTTATAGATCAAGATTGTCTTTTCCTTACTCCCTAGGCTTTCAAATTATCATGTTTTCAAGTCTGAAACTTAGGTTCAGACCATAGCTGACCTTCCAGGGGGTTTCAGAGGTTCGAAATCATACAGGAGGAGATTGTTTATCTTTCTCCCATGGAACAGATAGTATATTAAAACTACTAGAACTGATATTGGCAGCACAACTTCCTACTGACTAGATCACCAGAGTTCCATCTATTGGGCTTTACTCTCTCATAAAGTACAGCACTTAAACCTTTTCCTTGTGCTTGATTTTTAGAGAAACTACACTATGAAACTTGCTGTCACCAATGGCATTAAAAAGAAGACCTTGGGATGGTGTGATTTTGGAACTGGGTAAGGGATAAGTACCACTCTGCTAGTAAAATCAAAATAGTCCATAAGCAGTGGAATTACTGTGACAAAGACTTTAATGTCAATTAATTAATTGGCCTGAGAAAGACCAGGCTTAGACATATGTTTGGTTACAGAATTTGAATGTTAACTCTAAATAATATGGAGTGAACTCACTTCTGTACTTAATAAAATACAATGATAGAGAGAGTTTCTTTTGTAGAATGAAGCATTCTGATTTTGTGTAGTTGCTGGGTAGATTATCCTGACAATTAGACTCAGGATCTGATTCTAAGAGTGGTAGATTTCCAAAGGAAATTGAATGTATAGTGTTAGACCTCCCATGTTAAGGTCAGAGAACTGATTGAAATAATGGAATAAAAAATGTATATAAATGGACAAATCAACTGGCACATCCTGGACCTCCAGCTTTACTGGAATCTGTTGTATTCTTTTAAGCAGCTTTCTTATCTTGGCAATATCAGGGTTTTTT
>NW_006399762.1:27475680-27476480 GCF_000299155.1 Elephantulus edwardii
ATGTTATCCATGTTGATAACTAAGATCAATTCTTACTCAGTTTGAATAGGAAAATATCATCCTTTCCCTGTAATGGAATTAGCTTATATGCTGCATGTGTTGCATGGCTTGGATAATGTTTATGAATCAGGGGAATCCATGTTGGAATGCATTTTGGGGATGATAGACTATGCTGAGTACAGAATACAAGGCTGGAGACAGAAAAATTTATAGGAATATTCATCCATAAGTCATTTAAAGTGTTCTGGCAAGAACACCTAGAAATGATCTTAAGAACCTCTTGGGATGGTTTCTTGAAAGTTAGCAATGCTAGAAATTTATTGTCATAGTGTTAAGAAAGACTTAAGGAGGTGAGAATGTTAGAGGGGATTTACTTTAAAAAATTTGAGCATGTACTGCCTGGAGTGCTCAGAGAAAATTATCTCCACTGGAACAATAATGAATGTTTTTGAAGATATAAATTACTTTTATTCACACAGTACCTGGTGTTTAATGAGGAGATTATTGCTGTGGGCAATTAGGGCTTAATTCAACTGGAGACATCTGAGAGATAGCATAGAACAAATCTTAATAAAAATTGTTACACCTGAGATGTGTAAAACTTAGAAGAATATCCCCAAAGTATGGGGATTTTATTTTGTTGATTGTTAACCATACCTGATATATGCAAGATTCTAAGCTTTTCTTACCAATTTACATATAGTTTGAGGATGCGTTCTTGGGCAACATAGGTATAGAGCTATAGGTATTTACTAATGGATCGGTAGAATTTGCTAGAATGGTGCTTGACAAGGAAATAT
>NW_006399762.1:27477095-27478627 GCF_000299155.1 Elephantulus edwardii
TTGTTTCAAGTGATGCTTTTGTGATACCTTCGTGCATGATGTCACTAAAAACCTATACAATAAACATCCTTTTGGTTCTTCTCCAAAGAGAACTATAACCTATTTGTCAGAGAAACTGTGTAATATCTATAGCATGGCCAGGATACATCGAATTTGCTATGAACTCCATCTATTCAAAGTCTTTGAACTAATTCAACACTGTAATGACTTATTAGGGGCTTAGGTGAGGTATTTGTCTGGGGATAATATCCTGGTGGATTGTGGCACTTTAAGTTAGATTATATGCACTAACTAATTGCAGTTATGTGATCCTGAAATAAAGGAGAAATACCGAATAAATTCAGCACACTAAAATGCCAAGGTTAAGCACTCTATTGCTGATTAAAAGTTTAGTAGTTTGAATTGAATATATGACCATCTGCTTTTACAAAGATTATATCTAGGAAAGTTTATAGGGCAGTCTTCTCTGTCATCTTAAGTTACTGTGAGTCAGAATGGTGATGACAATACTCCACAACAGCAAGAACAAGAATTACAACCCAAGATTCTTCTTTTTCAATTCTTTCTCCTCATTAACCTTTAATGAGTGCTAGACTTAAATTATAGTCTAAGGATTCTTTTGGTCCACTTCTATTTCCTTCTCCAATAATGTTTTTTATACGCAATATTGGTTATCTATTGCTTTGAAATCAATTTAGCATCTTAAAACAACACACACTTATTAGCTCATTTATTTTTAGATCATGAACCTTGGCATGGGTTAGCTAAATCCTATGTTTCAGAAACAGTGAGACTAGCTCAAGACAGGGCAGGTTCAGAGCTATTGCACATAGGGTCACTATGAGTTGCAGGTGACTTGATGGCATAGAATTATAATGAAATATATGGCATATACTGCAAAGGGATCTACAGGCATTCAGTTACTCATAGATTGTTAGACTGAGAGACTCAATTTCTCACTGCTGTTGCCTGAAAGCTTCCCTTAGTTTCTTGCAGTATGAATCTTCTGCCATGGTATGTGGTTAAGTTAGACAAAGAGAAAGGCAGCATCCATTCCATTCTTCATATTGACATGACTGAATTGATCCCTTCGAATTGTTTTTGTCTTTTGAATTTGTATTGACAAAGAATGTTAAAAATACCATGGGTTAACAAAAGAACAAACCAATCAGTCTTTGAAGATGTGCAAACATAATGCTCCCCACAGGCAGGAATGGTTTTTGCAAAATTTTGGGCATGTCAAAATGTGGAAAAATAACACCATTCTGGGAAAGTAGAGGATCTGCGTAAAAGAAGATAATACGCAACAGGACAGATTGACTTTGCTCCTGATGGAGATTAAGGATGCCACAGGATTAAAAAAAAAGTTTTCTTCTGTTGCTCATGGGGTTTCTATGAGTTGTCATTGATTCAAAGCCATCTAACATTATTATTGTTATGTGCCATCAAGTCGCCTGCAACCCATAGTGATCCTAGGTACAGCAGCTCTGAAGCCTGCCCTGTTCTGAACCAGTCTCACTGATTCCAGCACC
>NW_006399762.1:27482303-27483356 GCF_000299155.1 Elephantulus edwardii
GAAATCCAAAGTCTCTGTACATTTTAATTGAAACTAATAGCAATAATAAAAGAAATTTTAAAAAGAAGCTCCCATTCATCTGTTTTATCCTATCCTGGTTGTAGTTTTTCAGGATGCTTGGAAGTTTTTGTTGTGGATTAGGGCTTCTAGAGTTCCTCCAAGCTTTTCTCTAATTAAGTTTATAGTCTTTGGTTTTAGTCTAAGTCCTTGATCCATTGTGAGTTGGATGTATGGAGTTCGTATATGGAGTGACGGGTGGACCTTGCTTGAGTTTTAGACAGATAATTTTCTTATTTTGCCAACATTATTTGTTAAGAAGGCTGTATTTTCTCCACTTAACTGATTTCATCTCTTTGTCAAAAATCGGTTGGCAAATCCCAAGTATTTAATCTTGTGATTAGTTATTTTAAAGGTTATTGTTTTTCTTAGCTTGAGCTCTATATCTTTTTTGTCACTGTTGAAAAATCCAACTGATTTTGGTATGTTGATCTTGTATCCTGCCACTTTGCTGAAAAAGGTAAACAACCCAATAGCAAAATTTCACAGTATATGAATAGATAGGTCACCAAAGAAGACATTTAGATGACAAACTAACACATGAAGAAATGTTCCAAATACCTAGCTATTAAAGAGATGTGAATGAAAACAATATGAGATATCATCTCACCTCAGCAACAGTAGCAAAAGAGCAAGCAAACAACAAATGCCGATGAGGTTGTGGAGAGACTGGAACCCTTATTCACTTCTGTTGGAAGTGTAAATGGAGCAATCCCTCTGGAAGGCAGTTTGACACATTTCTTAAAAAGTTGAAAATAGAAATGCCATTTGACCCAGCAATTTCACTATTGGGACTATACCCTAAAGAAACCAGAACTTCCATTCAAACAGATGCATGCATACTCATGTCTATTGCTGTATTATCCACAATATCAAAGAGATGAAAACAACCCAAGTGCCTATCAACAAATGAATGAATAGAGAAATTGTGGTACATTCACACTATGGAATATTATGCAGCATTGAAAAACAAAGAACTCATGAAATATTATGCAA
>NW_006399762.1:27484531-27490675 GCF_000299155.1 Elephantulus edwardii
AATAAGGGTTCCAGTCTCTCCATAACCTTGCCAGCATTTGCTGTTTACTCTTCTGTTAAATTTTGCTATTCTGTCTGGGGTAAGATGATATCTCATAGTTGTTTTAATTTGCATCTCTCTTAGAGCTAGGGATTTTGAATATTTCTTCATGTGCTTGTTAGCCATCTGAATGTCTTCTTCGGAGAAGTCTGTTCATATCCTGTGCCCATTTTTCTATTGGATTATTTACCTTTATCTTGTTGTGGTGCTCAAGTATTTTATAAACTCTGGATATAAATTCCTCATCTGATATGTTATTACCAAACACTTTTTCCCAGATTGTGGCTTCTCTTTTTACCCTGTTGGAGAAGTTTTTGGATGTGCATGGGGATTTGATTCTTAGAAGGCGCCATTCATCTACTTTATCTTTTCTGGCTATAGATTTTCCAGGATACTTGGAAGACTATTTATGTTGTAGATTAGGACTTCTAGTGTAAAAAAAAATTATTAAAAATATCTTTGTTTTCTTGATGCCATCATCTTATATTTTAAAATTTGTGAACATGGTAACATGTTTACCTTTGCCTTTATGCAAAAAAGAAATTCACTTCATGTTAATTATTTAAACAAATTCATTGGGGAAATTCTTATCATTGATAATAAACTCATCAAGATTATTGCATGGGAATATGAGTTGTTGAGGGTTCAAGCTGTATGCTCTAAGAAATGCTGGTAAATAAATGTAGCATAAACTTCACTTGTTAAGAGAAACTATAATTCTTGTTACTGTTGTGTGGTACTGAGTAGATTTTAACTCACACTAATTCTTTATAGAGTAAAACTGCCTCATAAGATTTCCTTAGTTGTAATATTTATTGGAGGCATCCAGTTCGGATAGGCAATTGACTATCTCTGAAAACCCACTGGAGGGTCAGCTATGGGTTAGTTCCAACTCAAAGGCATACAACAACAACATTTATGGGAGCAGAACCTGCAGGTCTTTTCTTCTGTTGATGGCTGATGAGTTTAAACTGCCAACCTTTCCAATATTAATTGTACACTAATTCTCCAGGGCTTTTTGCTATACAATTACTAAAATACTACCAGCATCACATTTACAGGGAATTATTTCTATTTGAGAATGATTCAGGGTTACAAGAGACAGGTAGGAATCATAAATGTGTTATTTTAGGTTTCATGGACATGAATACCAAGTTATACAGTACCAAATAATTTCTTTCCTTTCACTGAATATGTGAGAGGACTAGGTTTATAGTCCAGCACCCTGACCAATCAACTGTTATTTCTATTGTAATGCATCTATTTTGGATGCTGGAATCACCGAAGGGAATCTGGCAAGGTGGCAGGATTTCAGAGAAAAATGACCGATGTATCAAAGGAACAAAAGCTCTGCAGAAAAGTGAGAGCTAAATAAGAAAATCTAAGCATAATTCCACATGGATATGGATTTTCCTCCCCATTCCCTGAAATAGTTATGGGAAGGAATGAAAAACTGAAATTGGGAAAAAGATAAATTCAGATTGACTATCCAAGTCTAGAGGTAGGGGATTATTAAAGGAAATAGTGAAAGTTCATTATATGAGACAATGAAAACTTAGACCAGCTGTGGTGTTCCAGAATGCACCCAAAGTAATCCTAGCTGGGCCCCAGGGAATGGCCTGACCTGGGTAGTAATTTCCAGTTCCAAGTTAGAATCTCTATTATTGCATTAGTTTTGTGGGTTGGCTCCAGGCATAAAATAGTTTACAATGGTGACTGTCTATTATTTCCTGTAGTTGAATCCATATTTCTCTGGTCTGCCTCATGTTCAGGGCTGCTAAAACCTTCTACCTTCTTCATGGCTCTGGGGAATCTAATAGAAATTTTCATGCTGCAGTATGGACAGCTTGCAAAATAAAACCTTGTAATGGGATATGTAGTGTTCATGCCAAGGATATTCATCACTCATTGTTACCTGTGAGTTCAGGCTGATCTAGGGAAGCCCTTGTTTGGAACCTCTCCCATGTGACTAAAAAAAAACCCCAAAACCAAAACAACAAACAAAAACCCAGAACACACCACACTCCACAAAACCCAAAAAAACCACAACAACAAAAAAATCCTCCCCATATCCTACCAAAAGTCATGTAAGACTCAAGCCTATCTTATGAAGAAAAAGATTCAGTGCTAAAATGATAAGGAGACACTACATGAGTTTCAGGGAAAGTTTAGGTTACATAAGTTTAGTAGATATAAACGATAGATGAGAAATAGGATTATTTTTCTTTCATGAAGATTTAAGCAGCTAATTTATTGTTATTGTTATTACTTGTATTAATAAAATTTTGTTTATTTTCTTGGATTTTTTTATATTGAGCAGTTCTTTAAAGTCTTGTTATATTTTACTCCAGAATATACGAAATTGTTGTTGTTGTTATGTGCCGTCGAGTCGTTTGCGACTCATAGCGACCCTATGTTCAACGGCCCTAAACTGTGCTCTATCCCATGCCAGTCTCATTGCCTCTGACACACCCATCCCGATTACCCCAGTCACTGAATCAATCCACCTCATAGAGGGTCTTCCCCTCCTGCGCTGTCCCTCTACTCTACCCAGCATGATGTCCCTCTCCAAAGACATGTCTCTCCTTACAACTAGGAAGAATATATTAGAGGTTTGTGGAACAGTATTGATAGCAGTAAAAAAAAAAATCAAAAGATGTATTTCATTGGGGAATCTTTGGATATCAATTGACATACTTCAGCTAACATATGCTGCCCTGGACATGCTCATCAGGCTAGGCCAAGAAATTTAGAGGACAGTTACCTGGAGGACTGAAGGTGGGCCATTTATCTCTGGAAGAGATCTATATTTATTCCCATTCCCAAGAAAAGGGATACAAGAGAATGTGGAAAGTATTGAACAATATCATTAATATTACATGAAGCACCTACCGCTGAAAATAATTGAAAAATGACTAGAATAATGCATAAGAGAACTGCCAGAAGTTCAAACTTACATTTGGAAGAAGGACATGGCAGAGATATCACTGCTGATGTCAGATGAGTCCTGGCTGAAAGCAAAGTATATCAGAAGGATGTCTATTTATGTTTATTGACTATGCAAAGGCATTTGACTGTGTGATCCTTACAAAAGATGGTTAAAATTGAGAAGAATGGGAATCTCAGAACACTTAATTGTGCTTATTTGAAACCTATACCTAGACTAAGAGGCTGTTGTGTGAGCACAGCAAAAGGATACTATATTGTTTAAAAGTAAGAAAGGCATGCATGAGGGTTGCATCCTTTCTACATACCTAGTCAATCTATATGTTTATCAAATAATTAAAGAAACTGGAGTTTATGAAGTAGAATTTGGCCTCAAGAGCCCCTGGAAGGAAGACTAATCAATAATGTTTGTTATTCAAATGATACAACCTTACAGCTGAAAGTGAGAAGAACTTGAAGTATTTACTGTAGAAGATCAATGAATACAGCTTTCTGTATGGATTACACCTCCACATCAAGAAAACAAAACTTCTGACCATGATAGATGGAGAAAAGATTGAAACTGCCAATGACTTCATTTTACTTGGCTCCACAATCAAAACCCTTGGAACCAGCAATAAGAAAATCAGCAGACTTATTACAGTGGAAATTTCTGCAGTCACATATCTCTCCAAATTATTGAGTAGCAATGATGCCAGTTTGAGGACGAAGATGCTTCTATTTCAGGCTATAATCTTTCAAGTACTTGCTACTTGACAGCTGAACAATGAATAAGGATGACAGAAAAGCAACTGATGCCTTTTAGCTGTGATGTTGGAGAAAGCTATTGAATATCTTTTAGATTGTTGAAAGAACAAATAAATATATCTTGGAGAAGATGTAGCCAGAGTGGTTCTTAGGGGTAAAAATGACAAAACTTTGTCTCATATACTTTGGGCATGTTGCCAGAAGAGGCTATTCTCTAGAGAGGTGCATCATGTTTGGAAAGGTGGAGGGTTGGTGTAAAAGAGGAAGACCCTCCACCTGATGAACTGACACAGTGACTTCAGCAAAGGGCTTGAGTATGTCGGAGAGTGTAAAGACGGCACATGACAGGATAGAGTTCAGATTTGTTATTCCTAGTGTCGCTGTGAGTTGAGTGCATGACTTGACAGCCCTTAACAACAGCAAGAACAACATTCATGTGCAATCTGCAAAACGCAAAAGACTTCATGTAGAGTGTTCTTTTAAAAGGCCAAAATTTCCCTTTGAGGATTAATCTGCACCTGACTCAAGCCATATTTCCAAAAACCTCAGATGTATTTGAAAGCTGGAAAATATAAGTATGAAAGATCAAAGAGTTGATTACATTGGATTATGGTGGTTCATTCAGAAGAATGAACAAATCTTTCTTGGAAGAAGTATAACTAGAATGCTGTCTAGAATCAAGGATGATGAAACTTTGTCTCACATGCTTTGAACAAGTTACAGGAAGAGCCATTCATTCTCTTCAGAAAGATCATAGTTGGTAACCAATCAGAAAGAGGAAGCTCCTCAGTGAAGTGTATAGACTTAGTGACTGCAGTAACAGGTACAATGATGGCAACAATGATGCAGGACAGAGCCATGTTTCATTCTGTTGTATATACGGTTACTATGGATGTGAGCAAACTTGATGACACCTAACAATAACAGCACTGAATCCAATTGACTGAGGGGCTTTGGGTGAGCAAGAACCCCTGGAACAGTAGCCTCAGACTAGTAGTGACTTGCCCACTTGCTTCATTATCTGCCAAACAATCATTATAATGGTTATAATCATTATAATGAGCAGGTGATGAGCCACAGGCAAATTTTGGAAGCATCACTCTTTAAGTCAGAAACAACTCAGTGATGAGGAGTGCTCTATTTTGTACAATACTTCCAGATCACTTTCAAGTGCTAACACACAGTAAGAAAGATCTCATTAACTGCAGCTGCATTGGAGCCAACTCCTAGCTCCATAGGATTTTCAAGGCTGTAAATGGCCTGGGAGAGGGGGCGGAGAATGCCCATCTTTCTCCTGTGGAGTCACTGGCAGATTGAAGCCATTTGAGTTAGCAGCACAGCTCCCTATGGACTACATCAGCAGAGCGCAGGGGTCGTACATCACATTGGGCAAGCTCGTTGTCAGAGTACACCTCCAAATTACTTAAAAGTAATGCTTTAAGTTTGAAGACTAAAGTGCATCTTATTCTGGCCATGATCTTTTCAATCACCAGCTATGCTGCTAATAGTTGGACATTGAATAAGGATAACAGAAGAAGAACTGATACCTTTGAGTTGTGGTGCTGGGGAAGAGTGCTTTGTGTCCATGGACTGCCAAAATGAGTGAACAGATAAATCTTGGCAAAAGTTTAGCCTGCATGTTTGTTCTTTCAAAGCAAAGATCGTGAATCATTGACTCTCATATTTTGGATTCAGATCTGTTATTCATAAGCTGCTATGTGTTTACTGCACAGCACCTAACAACAACATTTACTTTCTTCTACCACATACTTCCTCTTTCTCTGCATACATAAAAAGAAATGCAACTATATTTTACATCTGAGCATTTCTAGTGATAATAACACAACTGTTGTTGTTGTTGTTAAGTGCCATCAAGTCGTAGGCGACTCATAGCGATCCTATGAACGAAAGACCTGAACACTTGTGTAACTTTGGTTGTTTCTCCATGTTCATAGAGTTTCCGGAAGCAAGCTATTCGGAAGTGGATGCCACTCCTGCTTCCAAGCTTATTTTAATTGGGAAGCTCCATCAAACACTGTCCACCATGGATAACCATTATCGCATTTGGGACATCATTGTCACAGTGTTTAGCATCACAGCAACCACAGGTTACCTCTGTACAGCAATGCACAGACCAGTGCTATACCACCTAGAAGAATGTTTGACAAAAATAAACTTAAACCAAATAGAAAAAAATATTTTCAAAAGGTAAATAACCTCTCTTGGTCTCAGCAGTTTAGAAAAAGTTGATGATCTCTATGATCCTTTCAAAATATCTCTTTTAAGATGAAGACATTAAGAATAGAAGAACGGTAGGAGTCAAATTTGTGTCTTCTAGGTTGCAACACCCCCATGATACATCTTCAAGGATATGAACATGTACGGCCAAGCACAATCAATAAGAGTGCATCT
>NW_006399762.1:27490970-27493907 GCF_000299155.1 Elephantulus edwardii
AATAGTGCAACAATGAATGAATGGAAACCCAAAATCTCTGTAAATGTTTATGAAAATTAATAAAATATAATTATAGAAAAGAAAAAAAAAGATGAAGACAGACAATAAGAGTCCTGGTTGCTCAAATGGTTAAAGCCAAACAACAAACTCCCCAAGAAATTTCCAATAAATTGATTCTGTGTTACAACAATCCTATAGGACAGTGTTGGAACTCATAGGGTTTCCATATTTGTAATATTAATCTACACAGATTGCCTCTTCTCCTGTGGAGTGACTGGAGGGTCTGAACCGCTGACTTTTTGGTTAGCAATCAGTCCCTAACCACTGCATCACCAAATGCTGGATTGAAAAGTTGTCAATCCAAATCTATGCAAAAGTTCTTCAGAAACAAGGATTTGAAAGGTCACAATTATAAAAATCTTATGGAGCACATATACACTCCAAACACAGAGTGACTACAAGTTGAACTAGACTCTATTTTAACTACAGACAACAGTAGGAAAATAGAATTATGGTTGGGGAATTTGGATATCTACCTAGATTTTTTGCTACAGGGTAAGCCAATGAACTTCTGTTTAGGAAAAAAAAAATCAATAAGCTGATGTCTTTTCAAACATTTTGAATCTATGAAAAATGTAATTTATTCATGCTGCCATCTGATTGGTTATTACTGTTATGGTAAGTGATTGATGATCATATAACATATGAAAGTGCTATAAATATTAAAAGGAAGATTTCCACTGCAGTCAATGTAAATGTTCATATATTCAACACTTAAGTATGCACTTTAGTTAGGCACCATGCTGGTGCTGAGGAAGCAAAGGGGACTAAATCATAACCTTTGCCCCCAGGAAGTTTATCTTCTGGTGGTGACAGATAATAAATGAGAAGTTTTGCTCCACGTGGTTTGGCTGACGATAGAGATGATGTCTGCACTGAAGCTTCCTCACCAAGGGAGAGTGGATGTGACTACCCAGGAGCTTTGTTTAGTTTGAGAAGGGTTTGAGGAAGACAGAGATCTGGGACTCTTTGTCCTTAATTCAGCTGATTTCTCCTGCTGGCATAACTAAAACTAAAACCTGTCTCTGATGTGAGTGTAGTGGACCTCAGGGAAGTCACTCTGTTCTTCGGTATTTGCCATCTTTTATCAGAGAATTGGGAAAGATCTACTTCTGGGTATGGAAAGGTTAATGCTTTGATCTTTATGTATGAAAGTGCTAAATGGGTAAAACCTGATTGGATGTAATTCATTAGTGAACTGTATAGACTTGACATCTGTTAATTGACTTTAAGGAAGTTGACATACCATTATTTAACTTTTGGATCACTTAAGACAAGTGTGACACTACAGGATACAAGATAATAGCTACTAGAATTAGTGCTGTAGATATACGAGGAAACATTATTAGTTTGAAAGAAGAAAGACACTCTGAAAAACAAAACAAAACCAAATCAAAAAAAAAAACAATGTTTGATTTGAGAATATAAATGGAGCTTTGTTATTCCTAGGTAAATGTTTTATTCTCTAGTGCTAGCACATGGTACTAGCAGCTGTTAAAAGTCTAGACCCTTAAACCATGTACCTTTTTTTTCTTAAAAAAAAACCATTTAACTTTAGAGCAAATTATTTATAACTAAAATGTCAAGGAAATAACTCGAGTTTGAAATTTTGGTAAGCACTGCATATAAATGGTAAAGAAGAGGTGAGATTTGTTTTCTTTTAGAAGGGTCTGCCATTTACTGTTTAAGGTTGATCTATTTGTTTAATGTCTTTATCCTTCAATATTTTTTACCTGTGAAATACAGATTTCAAAGCGCACATATCTAATGTGGGATTAAATAACACATGCATGTAAAAAACTGACAAACGCTTGGCTTAAGAGAGCGCTTGGTGTCAGCCTTAATTATTACATTTGTGGAGGCTTTACTCAATTTTAAAGGTTGAAGCTACTACAAAAGATTGGCTGTTTGAACTTACTCAGAGGCATTTTGAAAGTAAGGCCTAGCAGTTTGCTTTGGAGCACAAGAGGCCTCTGTGAGTTGGAAACAAGACAATAGCAATTGCTTTCTGTGATTGTTGTTGTTTTACTGAAGACACTTTCTTTTCCACAGATAAAACCTCTACAAAAAATGCTGTTTAGGCAACTTTTGTCAATAATGCCCTATAAGGATTAAGTGGTGTGTCTAAGGAATAGCATCTAAGTAAATATAAATTTAGGATTATTTACCTTCTGATACAGTAAATGAACAATTCCAACAGCACAAAACAAAATATATTCAAAAAATATTCTGGTGGCACATTGGATAAAGAATTACACTGTCAACCCTAAGATAGGCAGTTCGAATTTACCAGCTACTCTGCAGGAGAAAAATGAGTAATATACTCCTGTGTATTTCACATGCAAGCAAGATTTTACTGAATATTATACAAAAACGACTGGAACAGCACATCAGCAGAGAACTGCCAGAAGTCCAGGCTGGGCTTAGAAGGGGTCATGGTACTAGGGATATTGAAGCTAATGTTAGATGGATCTTAGCTGAAAGCAAGGAATGCCAGAGGAATGTCTATCTGTGTTTCACTGTTTATGCAAAGGTGTTTGTGTGGATCATAACAAACTGTGGCTGACTCTGAGAAGAATGGGAATCCCAGAACACATGATCAAGTGAAACCTAATTCCAATTGTGAAACCTATACTTGACCAAGAGGCAGTCGTCAGAACAGAGCAAGGAAACACTGCATGGTTCAAAATTGGGAAGAGTGTACGCCAGGGATATGTCCTGTCTCCATACCTTTACAACCTGTCTGAAGAACAGATTATCTGGGAGGCTGGGCTTTATGAGGAGAAATGTGAGGTCAAGATTGGTGGAAGATCTATCAACAATCTGTGTTATGCAGATGACACAACCCTGCGTGCTGAAACTGAGGAGGACCTGAAG
>NW_006399762.1:27494407-27506586 GCF_000299155.1 Elephantulus edwardii
TGGGAGGGTGGAGGGACAGTGCAGGAGGGGAAGACACTCGATTAGATGGATTGGTTCAGGACTGGGGTAATCAAGGTGTGTGTGTCAGAGATGGTTCGATTGGCACAGGACAGAGCAGGGTTTAGGGCTGTTGTACAAAGGGTCACTATGAGTCGCAAGCGACTCAACAGCACATAACAACAACAAGCAAAGGTAATTTATACATTCAATAAAATCCCAATACAAATACCAATTTCATTTCAAGCTTGTTTTAATCGGGGAGCTCCACCCCACTCTGTCTGCATTGGGTAGTCAACCATTAATGCATTTGACACATCAGTGTCACAGTATTCAGCCTCACAGCAACCACAAGTAACCATGGTATGGCAACTTGTACACCAGGGCTATACGGACCTAGAGGAATGTCTGAACAAAAACAATGAAAGACAGGGCCGAGGTCTGCGGATTAAAAGTCACCCACCTTTGGCTTGGTAGCATCACTTTCTGTCCACTGGGCCAGCTGATCTCTCTCGCTATGTTGCTATTATTAAATGATATATATACTGAGGATTATAACAGAACATATCTTTATATCAGTACCTTCATAGCATAAGAATCATTACCCTTTAAATGCTTTAAAACCTTTTACTAATGTCCCAGTTTCTGTAAGATGCTGTTGGCCAGACTTCTATTTATATGACTTCCTTGTAGTCATGAGGAATATTGTCATCAAACAGTGAGATAATTCTCTCTGCCTATTTCCTTATTCAATGAATCAAGACGAGAGAAGAAAAGTTGATGCCTTTGGATTGTGGTGTTGAAGAGGAAAACTGATCATCCAAAAGAACAAGCAAGTTTGCCTTGAAGAAAAAGCATGGTGGTTGCTCTGTAGAGGCAAAAATAAAGAAACTCAGTCTCATGTACTTTAGTTAGATTCTCAGAAGGGAACAATTCTTATAAAAAGACATCATGCTGGGAAAGGTCAGAGAAAAAGAGGAATGATCTCCACAAGATGGATAGACACAGTAACTATAACATTGGGCTCAAGCATATCAGAGATGGTGAGGTTGGTGTAGCATAGGGTAAGTTCAGATTTGTTGTTCACTGGGTTGAGTTGAGATAGACTATTGTTGCTCTTAGGTGCACTCGAGTGTGACTCATAGTGACTCTATGAACAACTAACTTGAACCCTGTCCTATTCTGTGCCAACCTCAAAATCTCTGACACATTGAAGCTCGTTGCTGCAGTGACTGTGTTAGTCTAAGTGGTTGAGAGTCTTCATCTCCTTCGTTGTCCCTCTACCTTCCCAAACACGATATCCTTCTCCAAGAAGTCTCTCCTAGTACCATGTACAAAGCATGTGAAATGAAGCTTCACCAATTTGGCCTCCAAGGATCACTCTGCCTGCACCTTCTGAAAGATGTATCTGTTCTTTTGTCAGCTCAGGAGACATTCAGTACTCTCCTCCAAAACCACGGCTCAAAGGCATCATTTTTTCTCCTGCAATCCTTATTCATTGTCCAGCACCTAGATATATAGCAAATATTGAAAAGACCATGGTCCGAATCAGGTGAACCTCAGCCCTCAAACTAATATCATCGCTCCTTATAATTTGAAGTTTTCTCTGACTGCAATACTTCTCCTGATCTCTTGACTGGTGATACCAAGAGATAGTGGATCCAAGTAATATGAAGTTGTTGACAATTTCACCCTTTTCTCAATCTATCATTATGTTGCCTTTGGGTCCAGTGGTCACAACCTATTGTGTTCTTGATATTTAGATGCAATCCATACTGAAGCCTGAAGTTTGATCTACACTAAATATTTAAAGTCCTTCTTACTTTTAGCAAGCAAGGTTGTGTCATTTGTTTAATGCAGGTTATTGATGAGTCTTCCTCCAATCCTGATGCCACATTCTTCTCTATAGAGTCCAGCTTCTTGATTAATTTGCTCAGCATACAGATTGAATAGGTGTAGTGAAAGGATATATCCCTGACACCAACATTTTGAATTGTAAAAGTAGTGTTTCTTGCTTTGTTTGCACAACAGTTTCTTCATCTAGGTGTAAGTTTCACATAAGCATAATTAAGTGTTCTGAGATTCCTGTTCTTCTCAAATGTAGCCATGATTTATGACTTACACGGTCAAGTGCCTTTGCATTGTCAACAAAGCACAAATAAATATTCTTCTGGTATTCTCTGCTCTCAACTAGGATCCATCTGACATCAGCAATGATGTCTCTTGCACCACAACCTCCTCTGAATTCAGCTTGAACTTCTGTTGCATCATCTTTCTTAGAAATGAAATTAAATATGGATCTCTTCTAGTCAGTTGAGGAGGCAGTCATCCTCCAGATTTCCTGACAAAACTGGTGAGCACACCCAGGACTGCATCTGTTTGTTGAAACAGGTTAATTTGTATACTCAAATCTGTTGTTTGCTGGATTCTGGAGCCCATTCATTTTTAAGTGAGATGAGCTGAGGTTCTAGTGAACTCCCTACTTCAAATATCAGTACTAATCATTACACATATTCTCTCCACTCTCAAACTCTTTCTCTCCCCCCAACCCACACACATTGTTGTTTTTAAGTGACATTGAGTCATAGGTGACTCATAGCAACCCTATGAATGAAAGTCTCCAACATTGTGTGACTTTCATCCTTTCTCCAGGTTCATAGGGTTTCCGGAGGCAAACTGTTACAGAAGTGGATGCCACTCCTGCTTCCAAGCTTGTTTTAATCGGGGACCTCCACCAAACACTGTCCACCATGGGTAACCATCATCACATTTGACACATCAGTGTCACAGTGTTCAGCTTCACAGCAAATGCTGGTGAACTCTCGGCAAAAGACTCCCAATTCATGTGGCAAGTCCACTCTGCAGACACCCACTGGGGGCAAAAAGAAAGTTGAAAGCATCCCGAGCATTCCATACTTGCCTTTCTTCAAGATGCAAGAGACACACACATTAGGAATGTAAAAATTAAGCATTGAGAAGCACTGAGTTTCGGGTTTGTTTTTTTTAAGTACATTTTTTGAATGATGAAGATCTCAACTACTAGCATAAAGGTTGGGGATTTGTATTCTCCCAATGGTTCTGTGACAGAAAACTGGTGATCTCTTACATAGATTACAATCAAGGTCACTGTTTGGAGTACTTCTGCTCTGTTACATCTGGCCACATCATGAGTCGGGACTAACTCAGAGTACTTTTGTTTGTTTTTAAAGGTGTTTGGGTAATTCAACTTAGAGGTGAAACATCAATTTAATGTTTGGGGTTGGATAAGAAAGTCCTGAGGCACTCTACTAAAATGCAGCAATAGTAAAATTCAAGTAATACACAGCTTTCTAGGAAAAAATCCTTTAGCAATTGCAGAACAGTTTGTGGAGTCATTATTAATATGATCAATTCAGAACACATTAACGGTGAATGGTAAACTGAACTTACTGCCAACATTTGCTAGATAAAATGTGTGGCCCGACAACCATAGGGAGAAGAACTATTTCCCCATGTTTTCTCCTCTAGCCATAATAATATTACAGGGATCAGAGATTTTGAGTCCTGCTTCCTGTTAATATAAAGGGAGGATATGATGACTCTTGACAAATAAACCCACATGTTTTAAATACAGAGTGTTGGAACTACGGACTAGGGACATCCTTATGCTGTTTCCTTGTTGGAGGGATGAAGAACTGGAGCTATGAAAAAAGAGGATGGTTATATTTATCCATTTGTTCCTGTGCTGGTGATGAATTTATATTCTCTTTTCAGAGTATGGTGGAAACTCCTGTATATTTTGCTTATCAAACCAGAAAAAAAGCAGGTCCATTATTGTACTCATTTAAAGGATTATTTAGTGAAGTTTAACTAATATCTCACAGTGAGGAAATTCAACAGACAATGGTACCAAAGTATGAGATGCAGGATTAAAATTTCATAGATGTCTTAGAAGCCATTCTTTCAGTACATTTTAAGCGTGTACTTTAACATAAAGCAGTGTAATGACAAATCTTTGAATCCACTCTTTCCTTTTTGTTGTTGTTTTTTGGCAATTCCTTATTCATCTACCACTCTCCTTATCACATGACACCAGTGAGCTCAAAAACTGTGAAAGAATGAGAATGAATAAAGGAAGAAGTGAGTAGAGAGTTACTTGAATTCTAAGTTTACAGGCAGTTTTCTTCCCCTGTTTCAGAGATCTGGGATGTGAAGGTGGAGTGAGTATATTTAAACTTTAGTGCCACTATTCAACAGATATATGAGCATGAACAAGTTATTGGGGATTGTCACTTTATATAAAGTGAGAGACCCGTCAATGAGGAAATGTTATGGTAGAGAAGATTAAGTGTTGGACTGCTAACTAAAGATCACTAGTTTGAATTCACCAGACATTAAATAGGAGGAAGACTAAGAAGTCTGCTTCAGTAAAGATTTATGTACAGCCTTGGAAACACTATGAGCAGCTCCACTCTTTCCTAATGGGTCATTACAAGTTGAGATCATCTCCAAGGCAGTGGATTAAACTGAGGATAAGAATAAAGGTAGCATATTGTTGTTGTTATGTGCCATCGAGTCCCTTGCGACTCATAGTACAATAGCCCTGAAACCTGCTCTGTCCTGTGCCAATTTTACTGTCTCTGACACACCTACCCTCATTACCCCAGTCACTGAATCAATCCATCTAACATAGGGTCTTCCTTTCCTTCTCTGCCCCTCCACCCTTCCAAGCATCATGTCTCTCTCCAAGGACCAGTCCCTCCTTGCAACATGTTCAAAGTATGTCAGACAAAGCTTCAGAATCCTTGCCTCCAAGTAACAGCCTAGTCTCACCTTCTCTATGACTAACCTGTTTGTTCTCCTAGCAGTCCATGGTATATTCAACATTCTTCTCCAGCACCACAGTTCAAAGGCATCAATTCTTCCATCATACCTAGCCATTGTTCAGCTCTCTGACATATAACAAACGTAATATTATAAAATTAACAAAAATTTGAATCTCATTAAGTGTAAACAGGTCAGAGAAGAAAAAAATCTCCAATATTTTCCACTAATAGTGATAGAAGAAGTGTATAGTGCATCCTGTCGAAGGCAGAAAACTTGCAATACATTGAAAACAATGCAGTGTGTATGTTTTAAGAGCATTAACCCATTTCAACACTGACCCTATAGCAGACTTTTGGAAGAAGTAAATCACATAGGAGGAGACTGTCCATCAGGGTTGATTTGAACAGCCAGAGAGGTGCTGCTTTTGAGTTATCATCTCACCTCCCTACACACTATGCCACCAAAGGCCTGTATATGGCAAACACTAGTATTACTACAGCTATATTTGCAAGCAGGAGTGGCATACACTTTGTAAATAACATGCCTCCAGAAACTCTATGGACTTTGAGAAATGTCAATAGTTTTAGAGGGGCTTCAGGACTTTTTTGCATAAGTCACTATGAGTCGTGCTCGACTTGAAGGCAATCAACAACAACATAAGTCAGTAGAAGCTTACTGGCTACTAACAATGATTTCTTCCTCTGAGGAAACACTAATGAGACCATGATAGAATTCTCACTGTCCAGAAGTGAGATCCATGTTTGATTGCTAGCCAAGGCATTCATGTGCAGCCGTTACACATCTGTCAATGAAAGTTGATGGGTTGATGAGCAGATTTCAGAGGAACCTCCAAATCAAGGAAGACTAGGAAGAAAAGATTAGTTATCACTCTTTGAGAGATTGTGAGGCTGGCATAGGATAGGACATGGCTCAGATCTGTTGTTCATGTGAGGCTCTTTAGTCACTGTGAAACAGGTGTGTAGGGGTGGAGGGTTCCAGCAACATGGCAAAATTCCCAGTTTCCTCACTCCAGTTAGCTACTTTTATACTCTTACCCTTTATTCACTAGGAAGTGGGGGTGTAGGGCTGTAGGGTTCCAGCAACATGGCAAGATTCCCAATTTCCTAGCTCCAGTTAGGTGCTTTTGTACTCTTACTCTCCCCCAGATGCTGGACTGTGTGGGCCCAGGCTATAATATCCTGCTGTTGACGTATTTCTAAGATCACAGTGATAGAGTCACGGGTACAGTGCAAAATGACTATATCTTGGGTTTATCGAGGGTACAGAGCAAAACATCTACATCTTGGGCTTATGAAGGGTACAGTACAAAATATCTATATCTTGGGTTTGTCAACAATGCAACTATTATTTCAGGAAATGGGTCAAGACATTTAGGGCTCGGGGTAGAAATTTTCCACACACAGGCTTTAGTTACTCAAATGGAGTGAGTGCTACATAAAATTTCTCAGGTTTACATGGAAGATATTTTATTTAGCCAACAAGCAATTAACCATTGTGCAACCTTTTATTGCCTTTCATTGTGCTACCTCTCATTGGGACCAAGGTTTCCGAGGTTGTTAAGAGCAAAGGAGGAATTGCCCATCTTTCTTCCCCTGAGCTGTTGGTGACTTTGAACTGCCAGAGAGGTGCTGACTTTGAGTCAGCATCGGGACTCCCTACTGACTAGGCCACTGTAGCTCCTAAGAGTGCCACCAGAACTCCTTAATGGTTATCTTTTCAAAGGACAACACACTTGCCTTCCACTGAGTATCATCGATTTAGAATCTTTTCTGATTTACATATGCATCTAATTACACAATTAGACTAAAACCTGTAATTTGGCCAACTCATAGAAAGTGGATTATAGAGACTAAGAAGTCGAAATAGACTGTCAATAGTTTTGGCAATAGAAGACCATGATTTGATGTTCCATACTGTTCAGAGAAATATTTAATCAACAGTACAAGTATTTCTTTGATAACAGAATGATATGCATTAAGACATCGTAAAAATTTGCAAAGTGTTGCCCAATACATAGCAGGCATTCAGTGAATCTATGTTGGATGGATGAATTAACAAGTACATTATGATTTTCCCAACGTGAATATTGTATAGTTGCTGATGTTAGGTGCCATTGAGTTGGCTATGTCTCATAGTGACCCTGTGAACAGTCTACCTGATATGCTCAATCCCATTGTTACAGTCACTGTGTCAAGCCATCTTGTTGAGGGTTCTTCTTTCTTTCCCGGCCTGATGTCTTTCTCCAAGAACTGTTCCCCCCAATAAAATGACAAAAGTATGTGGGAAAAAAGGTTCACAATCCTCGTGTTTAAGAAGCATCCTTTCTTCTAAAGAGCACCTTAGATGCACTTCCATTATATGTATGATCAATTGCAGAACAGAAAGTCTTTGGCCGATTTAATGGTACAATTGGCTTTCTTTTGTCTAATGAGCTTGTAATAGGAGCCATTAGCTGGTAGATTGTTCCTGTCAACAGTTCTGGACCATTTAATACAAACAGAATCATTATACCCTTTCCCATCCTGTGCTCTGCCCCGACCTGACCTTCATCCCTATTTCTCACTGCCTCACCATCTTTGAGTTGATTCTGACTTCTATAGTGGCCCTACAGGTAAAGAACTCTCCATAGTATTTTAAAAGAAGATTGTTACTTCTTTCTTTCCTAAAGCAGCTGGTGAGTTGGAACTACCAACTTTTTGGCTAGCAAGTGAGTACTTAACCACATCATCATGTTATTTTTATTAATGAAAAGTCCTGAAACTGGAAAGGACACAGTTTTGTATTTTTTTTTTTAAATTTCCATGACTGGGCTTTATTTTAAACTTGGTTATGAGAAGACATGAGTATACAGTATTTGAACTTTAGTCAGAGGTAGAAGTAATCATTTCCAGCTGTGGATTAATGCCATCTTCTTAATGTATTTTACTTTCTAAAACATAATCTGTATATCAAAATATTTTTAACCTGAGTTGATAAAATTAGCCTGTGTTAGATTATTTTTCTAATTTTTTTTTGGTTGAAATACTTTGTGAGTTTACCTATTGTGCTGTATCTGTCTGCCCATTTAACAATCCATGTACCCAAAGTTGATACAGTACCATGTCATAGTGGGTGGAGAAATGACAATGTGTTTGAAGGTTTAGCTGCATTTTTCTGGAGAATGCAAAGCTGTGCTGAAAATCTCAAAAAAATAGAATTTCCTGCAACATGTCCTTACATTCTTTTGCTCTCTAGACTGGAAATATCACAAATAGAGGCTGTTTCTTAGGGTATTTTAACTTTTCTTCTTCTAGTTCCAGGAAAAACACTGTATGTGAAATACGAAACAATGTATGACTCCACTTGCAAAATGATCAATCTTTAGGGATGTTTGATTCATTTCAAACTTTAAATAAAAACCAATGTCTTCTAATTCTGTTAAATGTGAATTACAATTGGCTTCAGGTGGTAGCTATTGTTTTGCCAAAGGATAATCATTCTATGGGATCTCTTTACATAGGTCTACAAACTTTGCATAAAGCACATTTTTGAATTTTATATAAGGGGCTGATTAGGATTAGCGGTCTCAAGAGAAGAAAAAAAAAGTAGGAAAATGAATAAAAATATTAAATGTGACCCAGCTCCTTAAATGGAAGTTTGCAAGCCGTAATGGAATTCCAGCGTAGTACCACGAAACTTTAAGGGAAATATAAAAACTCATTTTTGAAAGAAAGTATAAAAACTCATTTTCTATTATCTAATACTGCTTCATGAAGAGAAGAGCTGTTAAGCTAATGTGCCTGTCCTTGTGCTGCTGAGGTGCAACTGACACATAGGTGACACTCCAGTGAGTTTCCAAAGGCTGGATATCACCCAGGAGGAGCTGGACCAGAGCAGCTGGTGTGTTGTAATCACTAGGCTACCGGAGTTACTTGGAAGGAGGAGTGGCATCCACTTCCATAATAGCTTGCCTCCGGAAACCCTATGAACCTGGAGAGAGGATGAAAGGCACCCAAGCGTCTAGGACTCTCCTTCATAGGGTCACTATGAGTCGCCTGCAACTTGAAGGCACTTAACAACAACAACAACCAGAATTACCTTATAGAGACACAATTTCTACTTCTTTTCTAAACTGTGATCGACTTAAGGGCTATGAATTCCTTACCATACTATTAACTAGCTGCCACTGAGCCAATTCTGACTCCTGTCTGAACTGTGAATGTAAAGAGCTGCTTCACACAATTTTCATAGCTATGATTTTAGAGAAGCAGGTTACTGGATATTTCTTCTAAGGCACTTCTGATGAACTTGAACTTCCAATTTTTGGGTTACTAGCCCAGTTATTAATGGTTAGGTCATCTAGGGGATCAAGGCAGGATGTGCCGGTGACATAGTCTGTAGAGAGTTATGTTAGTAACTCAAAGGTGGTGCCTCTCTAGTGGTTCAAATCCACCAATGGTTTCAATGTAAAAAGGTAATTTCCAATGTGACTTAAAACCTCCAAAACCCAGCTGACAAGTCAACTATGAGTTGCCTTCAACTCAATAGCAATATATTGTATTGAATTGAAATGAATAGATCAAGAACTATGAATTCTCCACAGTAACATAAAGATGATACATTTTACTATGAATATCCTAGTGAAATAAGGAAACAAGGTGAGGCATTTAGCAGCGAGTCATCTGCATTTTCTATCTTCCTTCTCACATGCCTGTTAAGATGAACGTATAGATAAATAAATATTGAATGTGCCAGACCGAAGTAATCCCAAATAAGCCACCATTATTTGAGTTCATATCCCCAGCCAAAAGAATGTTTTGGAATCCTTATAGATATATATTTGCAATCAATTTTATTTCTTTCACTGAAAGGAACATATAATCCTTTGTCCATACTGAGGCCCAAGTATCATTAGCAAAGTTCTGTTTCCAGTTTAAGAAAATAAGTATCTACTTGCATTGGGAAGTTTCAACCTCATTAATTTCCTTGGAACATAAAACATGATAGTTGTGGTCAGTGTCTGACAATGCAATATGCACATGGTTGTACTTCGGCTGATTTACTAATCTGTAGTAAACAATTTAAGGAGCTCTGGTGGTCTAGTATCAGGAAGCTGTGCTGTTTCCCAAAGGCATGCAGTTTGAGACAACCAGCTGCTCTATAGGAGAAGCGTGGGCAATCTTCTTCCAAGTGATTAACTGCCTCTGAAAATCTGCCGCACGGTCAGCTGTGGTTTGGTTCCGAATCCATAGTAAACAATAACCATAAACAATTTCCCATTTTTCCTTCCCACTATGTCACAGATTCTGCTTCTAGATGTGGATGGCATCTTTATCTCTCCTGGCCCCAAAGCACCTTCCTACAGAATCAAAAGCCTCTTTTCAAATATACAATCTTTTTTTTAAGGCTTTTAGAGCTCTTGTACAGAGGGTCACTATGAGTCGCAAGCAACTCGATGGCACATAACAACAACAACAACAACTTAGTGATCTGTGGTGAACAATTTAAAATTTCCACCACTTGCACTGCCAACCCATAGGCTATTGGTTATAATTCACCAACTGCCCTGAAGAAGAAGGATGGACACTCTCCTTTCATATCATTTACAACTTCTGAGAAACCTCATTGGAGGGCCAGCTATATTGTTGTTGTTCTTGTTATGTGCTGTCGAGTTGCTTGCGTCTTATAGCTACCCTATGTACAACAGCCCTAAACTCTACTGTCCTGTGCCAATTGCACTGTCTCTGACACACCCATCACAATTACCCCAGTCACTGAATCAATCCACCTCATAGAGGGCCTTCCCCTCCTGCGCTGTCCCTTCTCCCTCCCAAGCATGATGTCCTTCTCCAAGGACCGGTCTCTCCTCACAACATGTCCAAAGTATGTTAGATGGAGCCTCAGAATCCTTGCCTCCAAGGAGCCACCTGGTTTAACCCTTTCCAGGATGAATCTGTTTGTTTTCCTAGCAGTTCATGGTATTCTCAATACTCTTCTCCAGCACCACAGCTCAAAGGCATCAATTCTCCTTCTATCCTCCCTAGTCATTGTCCAACTCTCTGATGCATAACAAGTGATTGCAAAGACCATGGCCTGTATCAGACACACCTTAGACTCCAGAGAGACACCATTGCTCTTCAGTAGTTTGGAGAGGGCCCTAACAGCAGACTTTCCCATGGCAATGCGCCTTTTAATCTCCTGGTTACTGGTGCCAAGAGTGTTGATTGTGAAGCCAAGCAAACTAAAGCTGTGAACAATCTCAATCTCCTCACCATCCATCCTGATACTGCCAATTGGTCCAGTGGTGCATTTTTGTCTTCTTGACATTGAGCCTCAATCCATAGTGTAGGCTGCAGTCCTTGACCCTCTGCAGCAGGTGCTTCAGGTCCTCCTCAGTTGAGTTGGCCATCCACTTCTGAAATAGCAGGCCTCTGAAAACCCTATGTACAACAGAACACATCTAGATAACAGAAAGGGAAACTGAGGTTTAGATTTCAAGTATGGAAATACAAAGGAAGAGGAACAGTTGTAAGCAGACACTCATGATTGGGACATGGAATGTGAGAACCACGAATGAAGGAAAATTAGATACATTAAGGAAGAAATGGAATGCATAAACATTGACATACTAGGTAATGGTGAGATGAGATGGACTGGCATGGGGCACTTTGAGTTGGATCGGATGATATTGGTCAGCTATGATTCAGTTTCAATTCAAGCGCAATGAGAGAGAGATGACTGACATCTGTCTCTCTCCCAACCGAAGGCACTGTCCTACAGAATCAAGGTCTCTTTTCACATCTATAGTCTTTGACTAGAATAGAGTTTCACAAAGGTAACACTGTGCTCACTTCTTTCATTGCTCACTTTCTTTCATTTCCCCTGGTTACATTGCCTATTTCATGAAGCTACTCTTTCTTTGAGTTTTAAGTTCCTTGGTGGTGTGCAAGAAAAAACTCACCTATGACTTTTTGTCACCTAGCTATCAAAGAAAAAGAAAGGCTTTAGCAAGGTATTGCTGTGATCACCTCAGGGAAGTTGAGGATGTGATGTGATAGGCAGCCAGTGACACAGTGTGAGCTGTGAATGAGTTGTGCTCATCACACAGGGGTAAAAAAAATTTGAATGATATATATAATTTATTCCGTGATACACTAGTGATAAAGATGGAACTGATTAACATTTGTGGTTAAAATATGAGACCAATGATAACAAGTACTGATGAAATGAACAATTTCCTCTTCCCCACAGTCATGACTTTTTTTTTAAATATTTTTTTTTATTGGGAAAAACATATTGGGGGTACAAGGAGGTGAGGGTTGGGGGCAGAAGGGTGAGGATGGGCCAGGATGCAGTTGCAGAGCTCCATAGTTTGG
>NW_006399762.1:27508940-27509970 GCF_000299155.1 Elephantulus edwardii
CTTCCCAGCTCCACCCTCAACCAGGATAACCCTTCTCATCTGCCAAGTCCTTTCAGAAAATATCTTCCATTGTCCAACCCATGATCTGACAGCTTGTATCTTAAGCTTTCTTGGCTTCTGTGATTCCAAAAACGTGGACTGCTGACATTTTTTCTTTTGACCAGTGTCTCTTGTTTAGTTGTGCTGTCTCCAAGGGGAGTTGACGTGTCCTGTAGAACTCTTGTGTAGATTATGTTTTTACTTTCTGCCGGTTTTCGCTGGGTCTGACCTGGAAGACGCCTTCTTCTGCTGTTATCCGAGGTGACCTTGCCCAGTGCCGCCTTCTCCCTCCCTCTCTGGCCGGGTTTCATTAAAAATGTTGTTGTTGTTGTTCTGTGCCATTGTTTGTTCTCCTGGCAGTCCATGGTATATCCAATATTCTTCTCCAGCACCACAACTCAAAGACATTAATTCTCTTTCTATCGTCCCTAGTCATTGTCCAACTCTGTGATGCATAGCAAGCAGTTGTGAAGACTATGGTCTGGATCAGGTGCACCTTAGTCTCCAGACTGACATTGTTGCTCTTCAGTACTCTGGAGAGGTTCCTTACAGCCAACTTTCCCAATGCAATTTATCTTTTAATTTCCTGGCTGCTAGTACCAAGAGCTTCGATTGGGGAGCCAAGCAAACGAAAGTGGTTAATAATATTAGTCTCTTCACCATCTATCATAACGCTGCCAATTGGCCCAGTGGTGAGAATCTTTGTTTTCTTGATATTGAGCTTCAATGTATATTGAAGGCTGCAGTCCTTGATTTTCTGCCGCAAGCCTTTCAGGTCCTCGGTTTCATCAAGCATGGTTGTGCCATCTGCATAATGGAGGTTATTAATGAATCTTTCTCCAAACCTGTTGCCACATTCCTCCTTACATGGACCAGCTTCCTTGTTGATCTGTTCTGCATATAGATTGAAAAGGTATGGAGACAGAATGCATCCCTGGTGTATACCTCTTCCAATTTTGAACCATGCATTGTCTCCTTTCTCTGTTCTGAT
>NW_006399762.1:27510070-27518094 GCF_000299155.1 Elephantulus edwardii
CTGTCTCTGCCGCCATCTTAGATCTACAGTCATGACTTTTGAATAATTATTTTCTCTAAGTTTTCAAAATGGACCTCAGATCTTGGAGTACAATTTCATCTGTTTCTTCTTTGCATATCACAAAGATACTGGAGAAGGTGATTCTTCTCCACCATGACCTTTAATCTACCCCCATTCTAACCCATATGAATTCTTCATGGAAGCCCTGTTTCCCCTACTCACGAAACTAGATTTTCTCATTTTATGTCCTTCTAGTTCCCTGTGTTCTTATTGTTAGGCACTGTCAGGTCAATTTCAACCTATAGCAACCACATGTGACAGAGTAGAAGTGTCCTATAGCTCTCCAAGGCTCCAATCTGCATGGGTTTGGGAGAGAAGAGTGGGCAATGTTGTCTTGTGTCATTACTGTCCCTGAAAACTTGATAGAGGGTCAGCTATGAGTTGCTTCCATTCAAACAGTACACAACAACAACAACTATACTCTGTGTGGGAGCACATCACTGGATAATTACTATACTCTGTGTGGGAGCACATCACTGGATCTTTACTATAGTCTGTGTGGGAGCACATCACCGGATAGTTACTATACTCTGTGTGGGAGCACATCACTAGATCTTTTCTGCCAAGGAGCTGTTGAGTAGGTAGAACTGTCTGCTTCTTGGTTAGCAATTCAATCTTTATCATTACTTGAGGGTTCCCTGTGCTCTTTTAAAGATTTTACTCAGTTGTATGCAAACATTTATTTTGTGATTATTTATTAATATCTAGTTTCCCTATTTGGAAATGGGAGTGGCAGACTCTTCCTAAACCACATGCCTCTGGAAACTATGAACTTGGAGAAACTATAGTTATAGAAAGGCCACAGGTCTTTTGTTCATAAAGTTGCTATGAGTCGTGTGAGACTGGACGACAATCACCACCACCAACAACAACTGGACTATATACTTTATCAGGGCTATGAGCAATTTTGCCTTGTCACAGAGGTCTTCATTTCCTTGCTAAATACTTGGCACATATGGTTTGAATAATTTTTCTTATGTAAGTAAATAGCATATTCCTTATTCTTCTACATATTAAACTGTCCAATTAGGTATTTTACCAAAATTAGTGCATCTCTGGTTAACAGAATCTTTTTTTTTTTTTTAAAGAGTAATACTGAGCTCTTATGTTATATGGGAGCCACTAACCCTAACCCTAACCCTAACCCTAACCCTGACTTAACAGCAATTGGTTTGAATGTTTTTTTTGTTGTTTTTTAAATGATGTTTTTTACCTCTCATACTTTTGCTTCCCATCCTAACTCATCTTTGAATTTCAGAATCAATGTCCTGTGCTATGGAGTGTAGTACTGATTTTTAGAAATTGCGACCAGCTGTATGCTACAAAAATTTAGCTTACAATGTTAGTGAGAGGTACATAATACTGGTTTTGTGTTTTGATTTTTTTTTTCTTTTCCCTCATTGTAAGCCTCTGGAAGAATGGTGCACACCTGTCTGTTGATATCAGCCTAAACAAAAATGACCAAAACCCTTGATTTCCCAGCTACTCATATGTGAAGTACAGGTGTAGAATTTCACTACTTCATTTAAGTTTATCTAAGAGAGAGATTGACTGTGGTACATGGATGGGAAGTGATTCACATCAAGTTTCCAATAAAAGGTAACATGACCACTCGGCTCTACAATCAGTGTTAAATCCAATAAATCCTTACAAAAAGTTAGCCCAAATTATACAATGCACAAACCAAGGGGAAAATGAAAAATTATTCCATTTTGGAATACAAGGATGGGAAGAGAGTTCTGTGTGCATATTTAATGGTCTTTTATATTGTTGCTCCAGACTGCTTTCGCCTCCGCCCCCTGTTAAAACAAAAACCAAGGAATTATTCTATGACCTAGGATTGACTTTCTGTAAATGTACATTCTACTGATAAGTTATAAATAGTTTATGATGATTTTAAATTAAAACCAGAAGTTATATTTGGAATCTGGAAGAGATAAATAAGTTAACTCTCAAAAATGTGGTGTTTTAAACTGTCTTATCATATATCAAATAAAAAACTCTCTGCGGACTCTCTCTGGCCGTGATTAGAGCTATTCTTAGCAGAGCTCATGTCTGCTCTGGTAGCTGGAATCCATGAGCTTTTGTGTTGGTAATTTTTATAATCACTAAGACTGTATATATTTAAACACCCACTCTGACTCTCACACTAATAACGTGGTGGTTAAAAGTGGGTTTTTAAGTTCCAGGACATTTTGAAACATTTCAATGAATTGAAATAGTCCAAAGCCTAGGTAATTGTTTATCAAAGCTGCTTGTAATGATCACTGGGGACAAATAATTACATCTAAAGGACTGGGAATAAGATTAAATCTGGGAGTAACTAAGCATGCTGATGACTGATAGATTAACAAAGCTTTGATGAAGAGAGGTGTTAAAAATGAGCTCTGTGGACTTAACATGCTGGTTCTCCTGGACTTTTTGAGATAATTGGGAGACGGAAGAAATAGCAGCAGCTTTTGGAGAAACATAGCCCTTCATTCAAATAAAAGCACTGCCATTTTTTTAACTGCTATGCAAATTTCAGCAAATTACTGACTTTCCTTAATTTCTGTTGCTACAGCTGTAGCATTATCAAAATCTGTGGTTTTTGGAAAGTCATATTTTGAGTTTGTTACAAGGCACAATGTAGTAAGAGGTTGACCCGTGATAGTCGCTCATTAAAAGATATATATTATTTCAAAACTCGGACTCTTTGCTGTCAATTCAGAACCAATCCATCGTTGACCCTCCACTAGGTTTTGGGAGGCTGTAAATCACAATGGAGGAGCTTTCTCATCTCTGCCCCTCAGAGTTGCTAGTGAATTCGAACCACCGGACAGACATTGGGTTAGCAATGCAGCTCCTGACAGACCATGCTACCAAAGACATATATTAATGTCCTTACTAGCTCTACTAACTAGCTGTGTAACAAGATCATTTGCTTAAGAATTTTTTCCCCTATTCACCTGTAAAACTGGAAACATAACACCATTCACCTCTAAAACTGGAAACATAACACCAACGTTTCAGATACATTTACAGAATGGAAACCCTGGGTGATGTAAATGATTAACAGGTTTAGTTGCTAATTGAAAAATTGAAGGGTTAAATCCACCCTTAGAGATGTTAGAAGAACTGCTGTTGATGTGTCTATGCAGTTAGAACCTACTCATAGCTGACCCACCAGCAGGTGTTCAGAGGCAGTTAATCCCACGGAGGAGATTGTTACCCTTCTCCCTTTGAGCACCTCTGGTGTATTTGAACTGTGTGCCTTTGGGATTGCAACACAACTTCTAAGGCCACCAGAGCTCTCTAGAGATCTAATTTTCTAAAACTCAGTCATAGAAAATTCTATTAAAGACAGTTCTACTCTGACATACATGAATTGTCAGGAGTATAAATTGTTTCTATGGCAACTGATTAGGTCTTTTGTTTTCAAGATAAAATAATGTATGCAACATTTTTAGCATATTGCTTGCCAGATGATTAGACCTAAATAATACCTGCTTTAATTACAGTTATTAACTTCACAAGCATTACAATGAGTAGCCATATCATGCAGTCTTGACACGCCTGTTTTTATCGCTAGAATTAAGTTTTCTAAAGCAGAAGTGTTCTTATTGTTTGCTGGCAAGACAGTAAAACCCCAGCCAAATAAAAGAATACGGCCCCAAAACTCTTTTTGGGCTTGGTAGCAAAAAAGCAGAAAAGAGTTTTGAAAACTGAAACAATGCACTGATAGTAAAAACACATGAAATTGTTCCGAATAGATTAGTATATTGTTGTTGTTATGTGCCATCGAGTCGCTTGCGATTCATAGTGACCCCATATAAAAGAGCCCTAAATGTGCTATCCTGTGCCAACCTCGCCATCTCAAACACACTCATTCCCACCACTCCACTCACAGAATCGATCCATCTCATGGAAGGTCTTCCTCTCCTTCCCTGTCCCTCCACTCTCCCAAACATGATATCCCTCTCCAAGGACCAGTCCCTCCTTGCAACATGCCCAAAGTATGTCAGATGAAGCTTCAGAATCCTTGACTCAAGGAGCATTCTGGCTTCACCCTCTCCAGGTTAAATCTGTTTGTTTTCTTGGGCGGTCCATGGTATATTCAATACTCTTCTCCAGCACCACAGATCAAAGGCATCAATTCTCTTTCTATCATCATTAGCACAAGTATATCTGTGCTCACCTTGCTTACTGGGTAATCTACTGCTGCTGTTGTTGTTGTTATGTGTGGTCGAGTCATAGCTGACTCATATCTATCCTATGAACGAAAGACCTGAAAACTTGTATAAATTTCTTTGTTTCTCCGTGTTCAAAGAGTTTCTGGAGGCAAGCTATTTTGGAAATGGATGCCACTCCTGCTATCAAGCTTGTTTTAATCGGGAAGCTCCACCAAATACTGTCCACCATGGGTAACCATTATCACATTTAGCACATTAGTGCCACAGTGTTTAGCATCACAGCAACCATGAGTTGCCTCTGTACAGGAATGCACAGTCCAGTGCTATACCACTTAGAAGAATGTTTGACAAAAAAACAATTTTAACCAGGCCTGAGGGCTGCAGATTAAAATGACCCACGTTGGGCTTGGTAGCAAAACTTTTTGTCTGTTAGGTCAATATAGCTCTATGTTGTCATTGTTATTGCTGTTAAGTGCCGTCTGAAACATGCCCAGTGGTAATTTGGTCCTTGTGTTTCATGGAAAGGAGTAATAAGTGGGGAAAATAAGCACTACTTTCTTCAAAGAAATAATACCCAATTTCTTGTTTTTATGGTGCTTTTAGGTGTAAGTCCTGAAGACCTGCCAATTTTGCTCTATGATTAAAAAGACTTTTACTCTTTCAGTCATTTCTGTTTATTCTTTCATGCTTTTAGTATTTCGAAGAAGTGACTTTAGCTTTCATTTGATTAGATGATGATTATGTCTCTTATAAGGAGCCCTAGTGGCACAGTGGTTAATAACTTTATTAGTCAAAAGGTCAATGGTTGGAACCCACCAACTGTGGGAGGGACATGTGGCAGTCAGCTCCTGGAACGATTACAGGCTTGGAATTCCTGTAAGACAATTCTACTCTGCCCTCTAGGGTCTCTATGAGTTGGAGTTGACTGGATGGCAAAGGATTTGGTTTTAGTTTTATTCCTATTTTGGCCCTAGAATTTATTACTCAAAACCTCGAGCCCCATGTCATTGAGTCAGAATGCACTCATAGCTGACATCCAGCAGGTTTTCTGAGGCTATAAATTGATGTACGCTAATTACCATTCAAATTTCCTGTGACCTGTTTTTAAACACATAGTAAGGGGAGACCATATAATATATATTTATATCTCACCAATAAATTAATAATTTGTTTTAAGACATATAAAGAGAATATATTTCACATATTTAATGAGCTATATAATGAGATAATATATAATATTGTAAATTAAAACATATTGAGGAGAGAATATACAGTATTGTAAACCTGTACTATAGGAGAGAATGTAAGCAGCGCTAATAAGTTAAACTAATTCCTAAACCTTCCTTCCATATATCCAAGAAAATACTTTCAAAATTGTCTGCAGAGTTGAGGCTTTGAGGTAAACATTGCATTATAGAAAATATTTCTTTCGTATTCAACTTTTTGCACTTCTATATTCATTTTTATCTATTTAAATCCCAACATATCTTTAAGAAAAATTCACCTGAGTGCATATTTAGTTTTCATTGTTATACCTCTTTAAAGACATTAAACAGGAAACAAAAAAAATCAATAACTAGCATTTTTGGTTTTAGAAATCTTATGTATGTTTACCACCTGCCTATAATGAATGACAAAGGAGAAAAAGAAATATTCTCTAAAATAGCAAGAATTATTCAAGGCAGTTTTTCTACTTTTTTCAGAGTTTCTAAGTATCTGTTACCATCTTGCTTTTTGAATGGGCATCAGTATGTAATTTCTCTTGCAGGTGCAAGAACTAGGTGCTTTTGGAAACTCTGAATTCTTTCCAAAATCCAGGCCATTGTTTAGCACTGGGGGCCTTTGGCAATGGGACAGTTAGAATGTTTACACTACTCCTATTACAATCACTGTCAAGGTCAGGATAAAAGGCATGTAAATGAGCAGCCAGGGGAGATTTTTTTTTCTTTATATGCTAATTTTAAGTTAATGTTCCGCAAAATGGCTTTAGATAACAGCATTTTCACCTAATAGCTTATGAAGCAACAATCTGTTAACTTTATATTTATTCCAAGGATAAATATTTGCACAGAATAAAATTTTTATTCAGAAAGCTTCTCTGAATGAAAATGTCATATGCAGAAAAGAATAGTCTTTTTCTTAGTCAATTAGTGAGAGCAGTTAATGACTTTGATAGCATTAGTTTCATGGATTGACATCAACTCCTGGTGACCCTGTAATGTTCCTTATTCTGCAATTTTATGATTGATAGCATGTTTGAACCCATTGTTGTAGGAATTGTGTCAATATATTTTAAGAAGCACGCCCTTGTTTTTGCTACCATTTTGCTCTACCAAACATTATGTCATTTTCCAAAGACTGGACATTCCTGATGACATGTCTACTCTCATTTTAAAGGAACATTCTTGTGCTTTGTTCCCTGTTTACTACTGTATTATTTCAAGTGGTCTATGAGGATACTAAAACCAGAAACAAATTTATTATTTAAGTCTTAGTTCAGCTAAGATGAAATTTAACTAGTTCTCAGACTCTTTTCCTGCACACCATCTCTCAAAGTAATATTTTTCCCTTTCATAACGATTACCATAAATTATTAATTTATTGGTGCGTTTTCACTTTTATGAGTTTTCCCTTGTTTCTTCAGACTACACACATATTTGATATTTTAAATCCTAAATTGAACTCCTTTACTTTTGTAGTACAGAATTAACTGGGAGGTGGAGAATTTTCCTGGTATCCAGTATGGAAGTAAGAGGGAAGGTGTGTAAATTCCAAAGGAATGTAGGTTCAGAAGATTTACTATATAAAGTAAGTCTGTTGCCATTTCTCTAACTCTGTTCTGGTCTATTTTTGATCATTGTTATTGTTAGATGTTGCTGAGTCAAGCATGACTCCATAACGACCTTATGAACAATAGAGCTGAACCCTATCCTATCCTTATCATCTCTGACATACTTGAGTTCATTGCTGCAGTAATTATGACAATATACCTTATGGAGGGTTTTCCTCTCTTTCACTGATTCTCCATCTTTCAAGCATGATATTCCTTTCCATGATATCGCCTAACAACATCTTCCTTGTCTCTCCAAGGAGTACTCTGGCCATACTTTCTACAAGACTAACCTGTTTGTTCTTTTGTCAGTTAGTGGGATATTTAGTACTCACCTTCCTCCAACACTACAAATGAAAGATATCAATTCTTCTGTTATCCATATTCATTGCCGAGTTCTCAGATACACAGCAGATAATGAAAAATTGTTGTTGCTGTTGTTATGTTCTGTCAAGTTGCTTGCAACTCATAGAAACCCTACGTACAACACCCCTAAACACTTTCTATCCTGTGCCAACCTTATTGTCTCTGATATACTTATCCCCATTAACCCAGTCACTGAATCAATCCATCTCATTGAGGGTCTTCCTCTCCTGTGCTGTTCCTCTACCCTCAAAAGTATGATGTCCCTTCTCAAGGACTGGCCCCTCCTTGCAACATGTCCAAAGTACATCAGACGAAGCTTCGGAATCGTTGCCTCCAAGAAGCAACCTACCCTCTCTAGGACAAATATTTTTGTTAGTCTAGCCATCTATTGTATACTCAATACTCTCCTTCAGTACCACAGCTCAAAGGCATCAATTCTCCTTCTATCATCCCTGGTGATTGTAAAGATAATTAAAATATTGTGTGATTAAAAATACTGTTGTTGTTGTTGTTATGTGCCGTCGAGTCGTTTCCGACTCATAGCGACCCTATGCACAACAGCCCTAAACCCTGCTCTATCCTGCGCCAACCGCACC
>NW_006399762.1:27523412-27547299 GCF_000299155.1 Elephantulus edwardii
ATGAGAGAGAAAACTGTTTAACAGGGATATATGATTAGGGATTATTGTCGTAACAGGAGTCCATAACAAAGACTGCATAGTGAAGTGGACTTGGGGGGATGGACTGTATAACAACTAAAGAATTTTACTTTTCAAAGAGAAGAGCAAACTGGAGGGGAAGTGTGGACAGGGAGAACAGTGCAGCAATGAATAAATGGAAATCCAAAAACTCTGTAAGTTTTCATTAAAATTAATAATAACATTACACAGTTGCCAGAGAGAGCATGGTGCTGTGTGCACAGGTGTTGTGGCAGCTTTTGGAGTCCAGTGCTTTTTCGAGCTTGTGTTTGACATGGACTACTCTGCCTCTAGGGGCCAGGCAAGCCCAGGCTTGGCCTAGGGTTTAAGGTAGGAGAGGTCTTTAAGCCAAAAGGGCCCTTGGGCCTGGGGCCCTCGGGGCAGGTTCAAATGGTTTTCCTGTCAAACACTTTTCTAGGTGGTATACCACTGGTCTGTGCACTGCTTTACAGAGGTAATTCATGGTTGCTTTGATGTTGAACACTGGGACACTGATGTGCCAAATGTGGTAATGGTTACCCATGGTGGACAGTGTGTTTGCTGGAGCTTCTCGATTAAAACAAGCCTGGGAGCAGGAGCGGCGTCCACTTCCGAAGTGGCTTGCCTCCAGAAACTCTGTGTACAAACAGTACTCAGGCCTTTCATTCATAGGGTCGCTATGAGTCATCTACGACTCGATTGCACATAATAATATAATAATAATGATAATCAGGTCCTCTTCGCTTTCAGCAAGCACTCTGTATCTTCTGTATAAGTTGTTTATGAGTCCTCCTCCAATCTTGATGCTGTATTCTTCATAAAGTTTAGGTTCTCTAATGATTTACTTCAGTATACAAATATAATAGGTATGCAGAAAGGAAACAGCCCTGAAGCACAGGACTTAATTTTAAACCATACAGTTTTCCCTTACTCTGTTCTGATGACAGCTTCTTGTTCTACATATAGGTTTTACATGAGCACAATTAAATAAGTGTTCTAGGATGCACCTTCTCCTCAATGTTAGACATAGCTGCTTATGAGACACACAGTCAAATGCATTTGCATAGTCCATAAAACATATATAGACATTCTTCTTGTATTCTTTGCTTTCAACAAAGATCTAGCTGATATCAGCTGTAATATTCCTAGTGCCAAGGCCTCTTTTTAACTCAGCTTAAACTCCTTGCAGTTCTCTTTTAATGCACTTTTCTAGGCATTTTTGGATAATCTTCAGTAATAATTTGATTGTTATTGTTGAGTGCTGTGAAGTTGGACTTGGCCCATAGCTGACTCTCTGGTGGGTTTTTAGAGGCAGTTAGTCTCATGGGAGGAGATTGTCTATCCTTCTCCTATGGAACAACTGGCGGATTCGAACGACATGCCTTCGAAATTGCAGCACAAGTTCTTACTATTACTCCACCAGTGCCCCCAATATTTTGCTTGCATGTGGTATTAATGATATTATTTAATAATTTCCACATTCTGTTAGATCTTTTTAATTGGGAATGGGAACAAATAGGGATCTCTTCCAGTTAGTTTCATAACATAGATTGATGAGCCTGTCAAGGGCTGTGTCTGTTACTTGAAACATATTAATTTCTATCCATTGATTCTCTGGCCTTGTTTTTTACTTGTATCTTCAGTACAGCTTGCACTTCTTCTCTAACCACTATTGGCTCTTTATCTCATATACTAATTCTTGAAATATTTCCGTGTGGACGAATTCTGTTTGACACAGGGATTCTATTCCACCTCCCTTCCACCCCTTTTATCATAAGAAAACATTTAAAAAAATTTTAATTTTGTATGTTTGCTTACAAAGTTTGCATATATTATTTCACACTATCCTTCATTTACATTGTTTCATATGATCATTCCCATTCATTATGCTTTATAAAATTAATCACGATTGAATTGTGCCAACCATTACTCTGTCCCTGCCAAATCTTTCCCGTTTCTTGAAAGTAAAGAACAGTTGAAGAACTAACTGATATAGACCAAAACCCGCAATCTTCAAATTATACCTCAGCATAAAACCCAAACCCAAATTCACAGCCATGCTGTTGATTCCCCATCTACAACCCAGGGTAGAACAGTTTCTGAGGCTATATATTCATAGGGTGTCTAAGGATATAAGTGCTCCATCCATCTCTGTTCTGAGGAATGGCTGCTGATTCAAAACTCCAGTATTTTAGATAGCTGTTAAAAGCTTTAACTCTAGTGCCATTAATGCAATTAAGCCAGTGTGCAAATTGTTTAAGGTCTGTATACGGTCAAGGAAAATAGGGATGTTTAAATCTAGGGCTGGAAAACAGGCCATTAAGCAATGTAAATTCTGACCTTTCACCTTCCTGGATAATTTAAGATTCACTCATAGCATCTTGCAATATTGCAACTAGAGGCTTGAATTTGTTTTTCACTTCTTTCAACTTAAGAAATGCTGAGTGCGTTCTCCCATTTTTATACTCCAACTCCAATTCTTTGCATATTTCATTATATGACTTTGTCTTCTTAAACTGTCTTTCTTTTTGTACTTGTAATTTGTTTTATTAATTTTTTTACTGATTAATTTACAAAGTTAAAATACATTGTTTTTCACACAGTGGAGTGGAAGGAGGTGTTGAAGGAAATGGGAAAGATGCAGTGTTAAGCTGCCTTTTTAAATCTTCTGCTCATGGCTTTTCTTCAGCATCCCTTCCCTTTGTTTTGGCTTCTTAATGCTCTATTGAAATTTTTCAGTCTCTTCTGGCTTCAATTTTTGTCTTTTCCCTTCTGTCTTTGTAATTACCTTTTACTCTCTTCAGGTTTTATATCTATTGTTTTATCCGATAATCACTCTGTCCAAGAACATAATTTTTAAGTTCAAGTGAGATAGACTCAAAGTACTTTTGTCATTCTTGTGGATTTGTTTTAATTTTCTTCAAATTCTCCTGGAATTACATAGGAGGAATATGTGGTAATTTGAACATGTGGAAGAGACCACCAGTAACTGATGGTCTGAACCTGAGTCACTGATGGTCTGTTACACACTCAGCACCTGGCCTGATTCTGACTGCTGACAATGAGCTTTTACAGTGATTCTTTCCATAGTGCAGTCAGTCCTGCACAGTCCATCAAATGAAGTCTATGTCTATAGGTGTTGGCTGTGTTTCATAAAAAAGGTACTTTTTAGTTATTTTTATTTTATTCTGATTTATTTACAAAGTTTTAATACATTCCTTCATCCCACCCACCCATCAAATTGTGCAACTCTATGATTAACACCCAATAAATTATTGAATGTGCAAAGTACAATCATTCAATGTCTAGTCTCATTCCTGTCACCAAGCCCATACTTTTTCACTTCTATTCTCAATGGACTCCTAGGAGCACAAATAGGTTCATGCAGGAGAGAATGAAACCAGGCTGCTCCTTGGAGGCAAGGATTCTGACGTTCTGTATCACATAGTTTGGGCAGATTGCAAGGAGGGACCAGCCCTTGAATAGGGACATCATACTTTGAAGGGTGGATGGACAGTGCAAGAGAGGTGGATGGGATGGATTAACTCAGTGACTCAGGCAATGGGGGTAGGTGTGTCAGAGACAATGAGGTTGGTTCCAGATAGAGCAGAGTTCAGAGCTGTTGTACATAGGTTTACTACGAATCTCAAGTAACTCGACGGCCCACAACAACAACAACAACAACATTCCCTCTACTTTGTTTCCAAGTTTTGCATTCCAGTCACCGATAGATTTAGTGCACTTCAACTGCATGTTGTTTGTTGTTGCCTGCCATTGAGGCTGCACTGACCCATAGCTGACCCTCTGGCAAGTTTTCAGTAATCCCAAGGGAAGACATTGCCCATCCTTCTCCTGCAAAGCAGCTGGTGGATTCGAACTGCATGCCTTCAAGATTGCAGTGCAACTTATTGCCACTAGGTTACCAGTGGGAAGAAGCTGTATATTTGACCGCATATTTGGTCAATATCAGAATGCATATGTTATAGTTATTGTTGTTACGTGCTGTTGTGTCACCTGCAACTCATAGCAACCCTATCCTGAGCCAGTCTCACTGATTTCAACACACTTACCCCCATTGCCTCAGTTATCATATCAATCCATCTCATCTGAGGTCTTTCCCTCCTACACTCTCAGTCCACCCTTCTGAGCATGATTTCCTTCTCCAAGGATTCTTCCCTCCTGGTCACATGCCCAAAATGTATGAGATTGAGCATCAAAATCCTAGCCTCCAAAGAGAAAGTTGGTTTCACCCTTTCCAAGACTGATTTGTTTTCTTGATCGTCCATGGTATGTTCAAGACTCTTCGCCAGCACCACAATGAATACCATGCCTGGATCAGGCACACCTTAGTCTCTAGACTGACACTGTTGCTTCTCAGTACTCTAGAGAGGTTCCTGACAACAGATTTTCCCAGTATAATTTATCTTTTGATTTACTGACTGTTGGTGCCAAGAGTGTTAATTGTGGAGTTGAGCAAGCTGTAATTGTTAAAAACCTCAAATCTCTTCTTTATCTATTGCTTCCTCTTTGGCTTTAGCTGTTAATGTGTATATTTGAAATAATGGTTATATTAAGGTTTTCCTTACACACATATGGATAGTATCCTATCACAGCATTTTACTTCAGGATAGCTGTGGTGAATACACCACCACTCTTCTTCAATTTTTCTTTCCTGGCAAAACAGATCCCATGATCATCTGATTCAAAGTGACCAATTCCAGTCCATTTCATCTCACTAATTCTTAGAAAGCTATCCTTTTTAGATTGCATTTCCTTTTTACACTTACAAATTTAAACAACAATTAATAATTAGAATGTATTAAGTATGAATGTAAAAAAAACTGGAACTTTCTATAGATACTTGTGTATATATGTACATACCTGGGTGATGTATATGGTCTATTGTATGTTACCGTAGTGCAGCTCTCTGTGTCTTCCCTTTTCTTTAGTGACAGTATGTTAATCATCTCTCACTGTACATAGTCTTTCCATTCACTGAACTTACTCTTTTATCTAATTATTCATTTCCTTCTCCTTCTTCTATGCCCTCATTCTTCAAAATAACCAAAGAATGTTTCAATTCATTTGTACCGTTCTCCTTTAAGAAGTACCATATAATTAAGATCCAATGGTAATGAAGGAAGAAGTTCAAGTGCACAGAAGGCATTGGCAAAAAATAAGGGCTCAGAAATTGATGGGATACCAAATGACATATTTCAAATGACACAAGAAGGTCTAGACATGCTCACCAGTCTGTGCCAGGAAATTTGGAGGACTGCTGCCTGGCTGACTGATTGGAAGAGATCCATATCCAATATAATGAGAACTCTAAATGTAACTTAATCATTTATTATCACCATTTAAAAAAGCAAATAAAAACCCAGTGAAATGAATTTAATAATATAATTTATCTAACCTTGTATATCTAAAATATTATATATTTGTGTGTGTGTGTGTGTGTGTGTGTGTGTGTGTGTGTGTGTATGCTGTCAAATCAGATCCGACTGGTACAGGAGGAGATTGTTCCTCCTTCTCTAACAGAGCATCTGGTGGATTTGAACCACGCACCTCTGGGATTGCAGTGCAGCTTCTTGCCACTAGGCCACCAGAGATAGCCTAAAATATTATCATTTTAATTTGTAATTAATTAAAATACTATACTAACATTTTACCTTATTGTGTGTTGTGTGTGTGTGTGTATGGTTGTTGCTGTGTATACCATCGAGTTGGAACTGACATATTGCTGACCCTCCAACAGGTTTTTCAGAGGCAGTTAATTGCATGGGAGGAGATTGCCTATACCAGTGTGCATTTTATATCTGAATAATTGTAATGAGGGAAACGGGCTCACAAAACTTGAGAGCAGCTAGCAACACATTTTAATTTAGACAAAAATCTCATTGTCATCAAGTTGGAACTAACCCATAGTTGATCTTCCAGCAGATTTTCTGAGGCTATATATTTCATGGGAAGAGGTTTCTCTCATGGAGAAATCAAAATTTAAACTTCCAGAAAAGGACCACCTCTGGATTGGCCCCACAATTCCTTATGGAGTACTACTCATATTTTAAGGGCTTAGAATCCACATATAATAAAAGGCTTCTGTATTAAGAAATAATGTGCTAAAAGCCTAGTACAATAGCTGTTGTTGTAGTTGTTAAGTATCTTTGAGTCATAGAGGACTCATAGTGACCTTATGAATAAAAGACCTGAACACCATGTCATAGAGTTTTGGGAGGCAACCTATTTTGGAAGTGGATGCCACTCCTGCTTCCAAACTTGTTTTAATTGGGAGGCTCCACCAAGCACTGCCCACTGTGGGTGAACAATATCACATTTGGCACATCAGTGTCACAGTGTTTAGCATCACAGTAACCACGAGTTACCTCTGAATAGCAGATGGACAGGACAGTGCTATGCCACTTAGAAGAATGACCAAAAACAATTAAAACCAGGCCTGAAGGCTACAGATTAAAATCACCCACCTTTGGCTTGGTAGCATCACTTTCTGTACATTAGGCCAACAGAGCTCTCTCGTTGTTGTTGTTAAGTGCCTTCGAGTCATAGACAACTCATAGCAACCCTATGAACGAAGACCCTTAACACTTATATAACTTTCATCATTTCTCCAAGTTCACAGAGTTTGGGAGGCAAGCTATTTTGGAAGTGGATACCACTCCTGCTTCTACGCTTGGCTTAACTGAGGAGCTCCACTGTACAGTGTCTGCTATGGGTAACCATTATTGCATTTGACACATCAGTGTCACAGTGTTTGCCATCACAGGAACCACAAGATTACCTCTGTACAGCAAATGGACAGTCCAGTGCTATATCACTTAGCATAGTAACTAACATGCAATATAATCAATACTGAACATTACTGAATAAATAAATGACTAAGTATAGGCTGAGAGTTACTGTGTTGTGAGTCAGTTTTATGCTGCAAGTTATGATGGCTTCTTGTTATCTTGAGGAGGGGACACATATGGAATGCTCGTGTCTCTTATGGCTTTCTTTTTGTCCCAAGTGGGTGTCAGCAGATGGGACTTGCCAGATGAACTGGGAATCTCTGGCTAACAGTCCACAAGCATGTGGGCGTGTTGGAATTTTGAAATGCTTTAGGGCCCTTGGGCCTGGTTTTAATTTGTTTTGGTCAAACATTCTTCCAGGTGGTATAGCTCTGGTCTGTTGACACACACAGAGGTAACTCGTGGTTGCTGTGATGCTGAACACTGTGACATTGATATGTCAAATGGGATAATGGTTACCCAGGGTGGACAGTGTTTGGTGGCACTCCCCGATTAAAACAAGCTTGGAAGCAGGAGTGGAATTCACTTTCAAAATAGCTTGCCTCTGGAAACCCTATGAACTTGGAGAAACGATGAAAGTTACGCAAGTGTTCAGGTCTTTCATTCACAGGGTCACTATAAGTTGCCACCGACTTGACAGTACTCAACTACAACAACATAGAGAGAGCACAGTTGACCTAATGGACAGAAAGTGATGCTACCAAGACAAAGGTGGGTGCTTTTAATTTGCACCCCTCATCCTACTTTTAATTGTTTTTGGTCAAACAAAACTAGGAGGTATAGCACTGGTCTGACAATTTGATTACAGAGGTAACTCGTGGTTGCTGTGATGCTGAACACTGTGACCCTGATGTTCCAAATGCAATATCGGTCACCCATGGTGGACAGTGTTTGGTGGAGCTCCCCGATTAAAACAAGCTTGGAAGCAGGACTTTATCCACTTCTGAAATAGCTTGCCTCCAGAAATTTTATACACTTGGAGAAATGAAGAAAGTTCTTCAAGTGTTCAGGTCTTTGGTCATAGGATCGTTATGAGTCAATGGCACTTAACAGCAACAGCAACATAGTATCTGATATCAGTACTGCATAGAATTAAGCTCTAACGGGAGCAGGAAAGGCTAGTTAATAAAGAAATTTGTTCTAGGGCCTAAAATTATAATAATAGAACTATACAGTATCTAGACAATAAGACAGAAAGAACTTTCGTGTTCAGTAACAATGAGTAGATTTCGATTCATGATGCCCTCACTGTGTGTGAGTGAAACTTCACTAAATGGCGTTTTCAATGGCTGATTCTAAGACATTTTTAAAGACTAATTTCTTTTTTTCAGAATCACATCACTAGTACTATGTCCTAAGGTGCCTTTTGATTAACTTGAACTCCCAAAACTTCAGTTCATAACCAAGCACATTAATATTTGAAGTATCCAGGAATTAGAGAGGATTTAATTGTACAAAGATTGAGAGCTTTGAACAATTTCTTGAATACCATTTTCTTGGAGAGAAACACAAATGTAGTGTGATGGTTTATTGAATAGCCATAATCATTCTTAATGAATTTTTTTCCTAACAAGGGCTCAATTCTTATTTTAGAACTTCTTCTGGAGTCCAAAGCCACAAAACATGAAATTGTGGCACCTGCAAACCCATATTTCTGAAAAAGAGACTTAACCCGGCAAAGACTGTAGTCCAGCTGTTGAGCAAGTTTTCATACTTCGCATTTTTTCCCTACATCTTAAAACAAACAGAATAAAACATATGAGTTTGTCTGACAGATGCTGAAAAACAGCTTCTGCTCTTGGTCTTTAAAGGCACTGGTACAAATTAAAACATGAAAGGCAGTCCGTGTTTTTATGACCTTGATTGACATCTTCACCCATTGGGTTCTTCTGTGGCCACTTCATAGCTTCCCAAGCTTGGAGTGTTTGCTTTATGCTGAACACATGATTTCTTAAATTAAATTTTCTTACACAAACACACTATTAGCTCGTTCTAAATTGGATGATCACTAATCTTTCATAATTTACTGTGCATGAATGCTATAGGGCTTCTTGAAGTGCCAAAACAATCTGTCAACAGCTTTAAAATATAACAGTCCATTAATTTATTTAAACTAACTCTTAGGATTTTCCTTTCATTAGGACTTTGAATAAGGAAGCAACTTCACTTACTAAATTTTCATGCTGAGAGGTTATCTCTCTACCTTAAGAAGTTTGTTCATTTTCAAAATGACATTCACACCACCTTCAAAACCTGATATATGGCTACTAACAGTCTTCCAACTTAGTAAAATATGTCTGGAAATTGCTGAAATATAATTAGCATCATGCTACATTCAAACCTCCCATAAAAGACAAGTGATAAGAAAGATATAGTCACTATGTCAGACGGCATTTGCCTTAATATAGCCTTCAGAGAAAGCATTTTGAGAAAACATTTCAAATCTGATAATAACTGGTGGCACAATGATTAAAGTGCTTGATTGCTAACCCCAAGGTCAGTGTTTGGGTTTTTTTTTTTTTCTTTAGCCTACAGCACCCGGTATTCCCAGGCGGTCTCCCGTCCAAGTACTAACCAGGCCCGACCCTGCTTAGCTTCCGAGATCAGACAAGATCGGGCGCGTTCAGGGTGGTATGGCCGTAGACAAGGTCAGTGTTTTAAACTCATTGGTCGTCGGTAAGGGAAAGATGAGGTTGCTTGCTTCCACAAAGATTCACAGCTCTATGGAGCAGTTCTATTCCATCATCTTAGATTGCTGGTCAGAAATGACTCCAGAGCAGGGGGTTTGGATCTGATGTCTGAAGTAGATTTTTCTATATATGTTTTCCAATCGGAAGCTATGGGGGCCTAGTGCACTATGATGTGCACTGTTATCCCAAAGGCAGGTGCTTCCAATCCATCAGCTGAGAAAAAAAGATAAGCAATCTCTTCTTATTCTATTATTGCCCTCTGAAAGCCCCCTGGAAGGTCATCTATGAGTCAGTTCTGATTTGATGGTGCACAATAATTCATAACTCCACTAATAGATGAGGAAGTTCATAATAGTTAAGTGGTAGAATTCTCCCCTTCTAGTGTTAGTCCCATACCACTTGTACTTTAGGGTAGACTTGAGTGTGGCTACCATATGAAATAGATTATAGCTACACAGTCTAAGAAAGGCCTGGAGATCTTCTGAAAATTAGCCAGTGAGAATCCTATGAAATACAACGATCTCATTTGAAACCAGTTGTGGAGATGGCACAAAAATCAGTGACATTTTGTTCCATTGCACATGAGTTTGCCACGAATCAGAAAGTCAGTCAGTTCAAGAGCTGCTAACAACACCCTGCACTAATGAACTGTTCAAAAGATTAAATACCGACCTTACACTGCCTTTGTATTTGTCTCAAGGAAAAAAGCCTAGTTTTCTTACAGTTTCATTTCCTCTCTAAAGTCAATAAACACATTTGGCTCTTATAGCCATTATAATAAAGAACTTCCTTTGAGTTGTCCCAAATCTTTCCTTTGATGAAAAATTTCATCATGTATAGCATTAATTAAGCTATCACCAGAGAGTCTACATCTCACTGTAACACAATTCTCTCTCCGCAAAGCTTATGGGCCCCAAGTAACCAGCTGCAGGACAGATCTTTCCAAATAAAACAACCCAGAAGATGACGAACTGCCAAACGTTCCACTAGCGGCGTTGTCTTTAACAAGATCTTCATTTTCTTTTACTTTCTATTTTTGCTTGGAGTATTCAGATATTAAATGTCAACTTTTAAATTGCTTAGAAGTGGAATAGAGTACAATCTAATGTGGGGATACTTTTTTTCTTTTGGTCTGACAAACAGCTTAATTATTGTAAAAATCCTTTTTAAACACTACAACCAGCATCATACACATGGAGATCAACAGATCAAATACAAAGCAATAAAATTCACCTGATTTTTGGAAAGTGAAAACAGATATCCTCAATATCCTCGAACAAGATTAGGATTGACTGTGGGATAGACCATCAAAACTTCACATGCAAGTACACATTGAGGTTGAAAAATTTATAACAAGTCAATAAAGCCAAACTATGGCCTTGAGTAAATGTCACTTAAACTTACCGACCATCTCAAGAAAAGATTTGACAAAGTGACTATGATCCTGAACAGTAAAGGACCAGAAGAGATGTGGGATAACATCAAAGACATATGAAGAAAGCAAAAGGTCATTTGAAAGTCTAAAATGAAAGGGAAAAAACCCCAAAAAACAAAAAGAGTACTTGGAAAAGAGTCTTGACATTTGCCCAAAAATATAGAGAAGCTAAAGTGAATGAAAAAAATAATAAAGTAAGAAATGTGAAAAGGAGATTTCTAAGAATGGCTCCACAAGAAAGAGCAAAGTCTTATAAAGAAATTTGCAATCACAAACACTTGTATAAAATTAATTGAAACCAAAGTGATTCCATTTTGCTAACCTTCTGACCCAACCTTGTGAGAATACTTTAATTTAAAATAGAGATGCATCCCAAACAGGTTTGTCCTCTACACAATGTCCATATAAAATGAAAATTCCTTATATTATAGAAGGGAAACTTGGAGTTTTACACATTTTGAATACAACTGTTTTGTGGTTAATATTTTATTTGTATGTGTTCTAACAGCTTTGGTTCTTCTGTCCATACTCATTGCTCGCTAACAAAAACCAAAAGACCAAAATCTACCCTGACCCATAGCAACCATCTCTAGGACTTTCAAGGGGTCTAGTGGGTAAGGAATTGTGCTGTCAACCCAAAGACAGGTAGTTCAAATCCACTGGCTGCTCTAAGGGAGAAAGCAGGGTCAGCTGTGAGTCTGTTCCAACTTGATGCCAATAAGTGAGTGAGTGATTAGATTTCTAGTGAATCTTTACAGGAAGAAACTGATAATCTCTCTTCCTCTGAGCTGCAGGAGAATTTGAATAACCAGAGATACAAAGTCTTTTGTTTGGTAAGGCAACATGCTTTGGACTATGCCTACTTGCTGCTAATATAAGATGAAAAGAGTTTATTTTCACATATTCCTAGAGGTTGTATTATTTATAGACAAAAATGGTTCCATTTCCCCAGCAAATTGTTTTCTGACAATTGACTCCAATTCATGAGGATACTATGTGTGTCACAGCAGAGCTATGTTTCACAGATTTTTCAAGGGTTTGTTACAGGATCACCTCCAAAGTGAGGGTACTTTTTCCCACAAGGAAGAACAATATAGGGAGAGACCAAACTTCCATGCAAGCAAAGAATTTATTCAAAGAGAAAGTCACATAGTCATCCCTTGGCTTTGGTAGGCCCTGGCCTTCATGCTTGAAGAACTAACATACCCCTTGCAATCATTTTACTAATAACTACTTATGAATATGAGGAGTCAAGTGAATGGCCTTTGTGGCCTATGTTGTTATTATTGTGTGCCATTGACTTAGATCCCACCCGCAGCTGATCCTTCAGCAAGTTTTCACAGACTCCTGAGAGTCTCACATGAGAGGAGATGGCCCATCCTTCTTCTGCAGAGCAGCTGGTGGATTCACACCTTTGGGATTACAGCAGAGTATCTTACTACTACACCACTAGACCACCCCACAACTACTCAGGAAACAGATCAGTCAGCTACTTCCTACCTTCACTTCCTCCTGTTTTAGAGAGCCCATTTCTAATTTAAATGTCCCTTTCAAACCAGTACTGTATGAAGCCAAGCATTCTTTTTCCTCTGAAGATAATTCTGGTCCAGTTGGATCTTTGAACGTCTGCATTTATAAGCAAAGTCTAGCCCAGTATAAAGTATCAGACTGCAGCATTTTATACTGGCTCACAGCTTAGCATCTTGCTGGTTTTTAGTCATCTCATACCTAGCCAAAGCCACCTGTCAGCAGCTCAGCGTTTGCACACATCTACCTGCATTTCAGACTGTTGATTCCTTTACTCTCAGACTTAGCTCCTCACTTGGGCTAAGTCAGCAGGTCATGAGTCTTTGCAATTTTCTGCATGTCAGATCAGTAATCTGTATTAAGTCAGTGAGTGCCAATGGAAAATATCAAAGTGCAGCCTTTCCATTGCTGCATTTCCCCATTTATACCCTACCATGGATGAGAACATCAGGTTAACTACTCACTGCTTTCCTTTACCTTCCAGTCCTAGAAATAGTTTCTTGATGGGAACTGACTTTAACTATCTCAGTATATCCAGAAACTAACAAATTTCCCTAATTTTAAATCACTTCTCCACTTTACAGTCCTAGGAATATCTACTAGACAATTAAATGTTCCTTTAAATGTAAGTTTCCAAACACAGAGGTACTGGGCGGTATAAACCTTGCACAAAGGTCTACTGCTTTCTATAAGTTTTCATTTCTCTAGGGTGAATCTTCCTCCCATTTTAGTACCATTGTTGTTAAGCCCCTTTGACTTGCATATAAGTCATAAGCATCTTAAATAAAATTTTAGGCCTATCTGTGGCATCTTCACAATCTTTGCCATGCTAAAGGCAACTGTTGTAGTCACATGCCAATCTATCTCTCTGAGGATATTTTTCTCTCTCATTTACTCCCTACTTTCCCAAGTATGATTATCTCTTTCTAAAGGATTAGTACAGGAGGGACGGCGCAGGAGAGGAAGGCCCTCTATGAGGTGGATTGATTTAGTGACTGGGATAATTGGGATGGGAGTGTCAGAGACAGTGCGATTGGCACAGGACAGAGCGGAGTTTAGGGCTGTTGTACATAGGGTCGCCATGAGTCGCAGGCGACTCGACGGCACATAACAACATAACAACACAAAGGATTAGTGCCTTCTGACAACGTGCCCAAAGTTTGTGAGACAAAGGCCCACAATTCTTGACTCTAGCACCTTTATTGCACTTCCTTTAAGACGGATCTGTCTATTCTTTCATTGGTGAATCTATTCAATACTCTTCACCAACACCACAATCAAAGGCATGGATTCTTTTTCAGTTTTCCTTATTCATTGTTCAACTTTCAGGTGCACAGAAAGCAACTGAAAATATTGTGGGTTAGGTCAGGTGCACCTTAGTCTTTAAACTGGCATCCTTGTTCTTTAGCACTTTAAAGAGTTCCTTGATAGAAAATTTCCACAGTGAAGCATGTTTTTTATTTCTTGACTGTTGCTACCATCGGTGTTGATTGTGAATCCAATTAAAATTAAATCCTTGGCAACTTCATCTTTTCTCCTTCTATCATCCACTTCTTAAACTACATGCCTCTGGAAACTCTATGAATTTTGATAAATGACGGTAGTTATAGAAAGAAAGGCTTCAGGCCTTTTGTTCATAGGGTCACTATGAGTCGTGCTTGACTCGACCACAAACAACACCAATCATGTTATTGAACATACTGGACTGCCAAGAGAACAAATATGTCTGTTCTAAAGGGGATGAAACCAAGCTTCTCCTTGGAGGCAAGGATTTTCAAACTCCTTCTTATAAACTTTGGGCATGTGACAAAGAGGAACCAGTCCTTGGAGAAGGACATCATGCTTGGAAAAGTGGAGGGAGAGTACAGGAAATGAAGATCCCAGAGAAGATAGATTGACACAGTGGCTGGGTAATGGGTGTAGGCGTGTCAGAGACAGTGAGTCTGGCTCAGGATAGTTGCTGTGAGTCACAGATGGCTCGATGACAGATAACAACAACAACATAAAGTGTTGCCTGTTGGTCCAGTAGTGAGAATTTTCATTTTCTTGACTTTGAGATATAATCTATATGAAAGCTGCAGTTTTTTATCTTTTACAACAAATGCTTCAAATTTTCTTCAGTTACTGCAAACAAGATTGTGCCACCTGCATGTAGGTTGGTTACGAGTCTTCTAATGTTGATGATCCCACATTCTTCATATAGTTCATACAGTCTGACTTCTTGATGATTTGCTCACCATACAGATTAAAGAAATAGGTATCCATTGTTTAATGGATACAATACTGACATGTCCCTTTCTTGATTTTAAAAGTAGTCCTTTTAGCTGTATTTTCCATTCCTCTAGATTACAGCTATGGGGCTTATTAGGGTAGTAACAGGTTGCAGTTCTAATTAGAGACAGGATATGATTCTTCATGCAGAGCAGCACACAGCTCCTTTAGTACTGCCAGTTACGGCATCTGCCCTCAAGCCCCGTAATAAACCTGAGTGGCAGTTCCAGTCCAGCTCTGTCTCATGCAGATCCTTGGTTCTCCATCACCTCCTGTTCTGCTGCTACTTCAACTAATGGTCTCAGTCCCAGATTGTCTTGCACAGGAATCTCTACCCCAAATGGACACACTGAACTCTTCGCTTCTCCTTCCTTAGTGAAAACCCCATTTTCTGACTCTAAAACTACTCACTTTGGTAAGACCAGTCAATCCCTTCATTCATAGTAAAAGACAAATTAGACTTGAATCACAGCTTTTCATTTAGAGGTTTCTAGGAGACCAAGCATCATTTATTAAGGCCAATTGTGGCATAATTGGTTCTGGTCACAAGTGTCCCTTGTTTCACTCTACCTTAGCTGTGATGTTTAGGAAATAGATTATCAGGTATTTCTTCCTAAGAATTGCTGGATGAATTAGAACCACCAACCTTTCAGCTGTTAGCCAAGCACTTAACTAGCTGTGCCCTCCAGGGACTTTAAAAAAAAAATCCTTGGATTCTGGCCAAGACCACTCATAGTGACTCTCCACTGCGTTTCTAAGGCTGTAAATCTTTGTGGGAGGAGTCTGCTCATCTTTCTTTCAGGAACAGCTGGTAGATTTGAATCACTGATTTTTGAAAAACAATCTGATACATTGGAAATGAAGTTTTATATTTCATTTGTTGTTGTTGTTGACTGCTATCAAGTCAAGCATGACTCATACTAACCCTATGAACAAAAGACCTGAAGCCTTTCTATAACTATAGTTGTTTCTCAAAGTCTGTAGAGTTTCCAGAGGCATGTTGTTTAGGAAGTGGATGACATTCCCGCTTCCTTTAATTAATACAAATTTGAGGAGCTCTGGTGACTTAGTGGTAAGGAGTTTCACTGCCAAAAAGATACATGGTTTGAATCCACCAGCCACGCCGCTGATGAAAGATGGGAAATCTCTCAAGTAGTTAGTTGTGTATCGTTGAGTTGGACCTGACCCATAGCTGACCTTCCAGTGGATTTTCAGAGGCAGTAAATCACGTGGGAGGAGATTACATACCTTTCCCATGCTGAGCAGCTGGTGGATTAGAACCGTGTGCCTGTGAGGTTGCAGTGTAGCTTCTTACCACTAAACTACCAGAGCTCCCTCTCTTGTGGTTTAACACCTTTGCAAACCTTCTAGAAGGTCAGCTATGAGTCCGCTCAGAAAGAGCACACACCAATAACTACAGTAGCTTAGTGGTAAAGAGCTATTCTGCCAATTAAAAGGCTTCTGGTTCAAATCCATTAATTGCTTCTTAAAAAAAAAAAGACAGGCATTGCCTCTAAACCTGCTGGATGGTCAGCTATGAGTAGGTTTCATCTCTACAGGTAAATACTAACAACAACAATATACTTACATGTGGAGTTTTCCCCCCCTTTACTGTCAAGTCAGACTTATCATTTAGCAGTATTTTGGTGGTGTTGTTATTGATTGCCTTCACGTCAAGCACGACTCATAGTGACCCTGTGAACAAAAGGCCTGAAGCCCCTCTACAATTATTGACATTTATCAAAGTTCATAAAGTTTCCAGAGGCATGTTATTTAGGAAGTAGATACCACTCCTGCTTCCAAACCTGTAATGTATGTTTTTATGCGCAGTTAAACTCTGGGAGATTTCCCATCTTTCTCCTGCAGAGCCACTAGTGCTTTTGAACCACTTGCCTTCAGGACTGCAGGGCAGCCTCTTACCACTAGGCCACCAGAGCTCCCTATACATATGGATAGTGGCTACCATGTTGAAAAGTACAGATTTAGCCTAACGCTATGTAAGATGCCAGCCATTTCCTAACAAGCCACTCTCTTCTTCCAGCTTTAGCAGCCTGTTTTCCTTAAGGCTATTTTTATTCTTCCATTGCTTCTGTTCTGATAGAGAGTTCAAAGCATATTTTTCTAAATGATTCCAGTTCCTCTTGGGGGAAAAAAAGAGTAAAATTTCTTTCTAAAGCCAGAATACTTCAGCACAGCGCTTTTTAATTGCTTTATTATCCTTCTTTTAATGGCAATAATTTCATCAAGTAGTTTCCCTGCCTCAACCATAAAAGTCAGCATACTATCTTCGTAATACAAGTATCTAATTCCATGTTTATTTTTAGATTAATGAAGTCTGACATTCATCTGTGGTTGAAGAGAAGCTACAATCCATGAAATATAAAAACAAGATCAGAACTAATATAAACATCAAATCTTGAGCCAATTTGAACCCACGTGATGGTGATGGGTTGGTGGGATTACTCTTGATTCTGTGGATAAATCACAAGGATCCAATATTTCACTTTTTTCACTATTTTCTCCTGGGCCTTGAATATTTTTTTAAGTCATTATAAATTGGAGGGAACATTATTTGAAAATTTGTGTCGTCAGCCTATTTCTTTCAATATTTTTCTAGGTGCATTGTACCTAAACCTTACCATTTTCATAAAGTGCAAACACAAACTTGACTGAGAAACACAATAAAAGTTGCAAATATTGTTTCAACTGATATCATCATTGACAATTGTCATTAGAAGAAGAAGAAGAGAAGATAGGCATATGAGAAGACTAGAGAAGGAGATAGACATGGAAATCAAGTAAACTATTAGACAAAGAATGCCTAGAACTAGCAGACAGTAGAAGAAGCCAAGGAGGTTTCCTGCCCAAATGTCTCCAGAGAGAAAATGACCCTGCCAATACCTTCATTTTGGAATTCTGACCGTAGGAATTGGGAGAGAACACAATTCTATTGTTTTGATCCACCCAGTTTGTGGTAATCTGCTCATTGCTGTCGAGACAACTGTGAGTCACAGCGACCCTGTGTATTGCTTATGGAAACTTTGCCCAGTTCTCCTCTATCTTCTCTTTCTACTGTGTCAAACTCCTTTGTTGCAGTTACTGTCTAACTCCGTCTTGTCAAGGATCTCCTTTTTGTCTCTGACCCTGTACTTTCCAAATATGATGTCTCCTTCCAAGTACGGGCCCCACCTGACAACATGTCTAAAGTATGGGAAATGATGTCTCACCATCCTTTTCTCTAAGGAGTAGTCTTGGCTGGATTCTTCTAAGTCAGAAGTTTTCCTTTTAGAAGCCCATCCGTTCAGTTTAACCCTTTGACTGACATGATTTCATTCATGGTGTTGTCCTTAGTCTGAGACAAGTTCTTTCCTTAACCGCTTGTAAAATTCTGCTGCAAGGTGAAACTCATTGCTTATTAGTTTTGAGCTTACTGATTCAGGAGATATTTATGATTACCTTATCTGTTATTAGTTACCACTCAGTAAGTTCTGACTCATGCCAACCTCATACTGAGTAACAGAATGAAACATTTCTCAGTCCTTCACTATCTTCACAAAGTAGGCAAATTTTACCAGTTTTAATAGTAATAAGTAGTAGCAATTTTAATATTAATAATGTTACTAGTTAATGACAAATTTACAATCTTTTTTGTAGGATACATCATGAACCAAAGAAAAAATATTTACTTTCCCAGATCTTAATTTCTAATAGATGCAAAGCAACAGTGGTGTAATAAATGACTGATTTATTATATTGGTGGTGAATATGATCTCCATCTATGAGGGAGTATATAGAAAGTAGAGCAAGATAAGAAAAGTGAGAGGTGCTAGGAGATGGAACTGCTTTGCAGTGTTAATTAAGGTAAACAGAATGGGGAAATGTGATATTTGGGCAAAGATTTAAAAGAAATCAAAGGTTAGTTAAGCTGGTATTATTAGTAGCAAGAGCATTCCAGGCATATACAAACAACTAGATCAAAAACTTTAAAGTAGAAGAATCCTTGGTATGTGAAGCAAGGAGTCCAGTATAGTAAGATCTGAGTGAGCAAGAAGAAAGTGGTAGAAGAATCCAGGCTATTTATTTCAGAGTAAGGAAAATAGAAGAAGAATCAATGCCTTTGAATTAAGGTGTTAGTGAAGAGTTTTTAATATCCCATAGACTAACAAAAGAACAAACAAATTGGTCCTTGTTGGAGCCATAGTGCCCTTTAGGGCCAAAGTTAGTAAAGCTTTGTCTCATATACCTTTGTATATTAGTAAAATCTTGTCTCATGTACCTTGAGTATGTTATCAGGAGGGGCTGGATAGTCTATGGGGAAAAAAACCCTTCATCATGCTAATTAAGATGGGGAGTTAGAAAAAGACAGAAAACTCTCAACTGGTGGACTGACACTATAATTTTAATAATGGGCTTTGGCAGATGAGAAGGCCAGTATTGTACAGGTTAGAGCTAGGTTCAGATCTGTTGTTTATTGAGTCACTATGAGCCATAGTTGACACAGCCGAACAACATCAATTTCTGAATAACCAGTCACTAAGACCCCTACATTATTCTCCTCTGATATTCTGAATTGTTGTTGTTGCTATTGTTGTTGGGTCTTGTGTGACTTACATACATGACACTGTGAATAGCAGATTTAAACTGTGTTCTATCCTGGGCCATCCGCGTCATCTCTGACACACTTGAGCCCACGCCTGCAGTCATCGTCATCATGTTAATCCATCTCCTTGGGGGTCTTCCTCTCTTTTGCTCATCATGCACTTTTCCTGAGACTAGTCCTTCTAACAACATGCCCAAAGTATGTGAGATAAAGCTTTGCCATGCTTTGCCTCTACAGAGCACTCTGGCTGCACTTTCTTTAAGACATATCTGTTCTTTTGGCAGCCCATGGAATAGTGATAATTTATTCAACCATAATTGATAACTGTGACATCACTGTAAGGATTTGGCATTTTTGGGATAGGGAGGGATGAAGTGTGAAATGAGACTTTGGAGGGTTTGAGAAAAGGGTAGATATGTTTTGATTTTAAAAAGAATCACTCCAGATGTTATGTTGAAAATAAGCCATGAAAGTGGTAGAAGTAGGAGCAAGGAGAGAACAAAGGGAGATCTGTTAAGAGAATGTCACTGTTAAGAACTAATGTTGACTTAGACATAAGCATTGGCATTGAAGGTAGCAAGAAGAGGTGGGGTTACGGATATAATCTTAAAGTACATCTAGTAGGAATTTCACTACATTAGATTCAAGAGAATGCGAGGAATAATCTTTTATTCCATGAATTCAGAACTGAATATCTTGGAAGATGTAGATGTTGCCAATGAAACAGAAAAGGATGCAGGAGGAACTATCTGGGTGGTGGTATTTTTCTTTGGCAAGTGTCTCATGATACTCATGATAATATAATTAGCCTGAAGTAGTGGCTTCATTAGCAAAGACATCAGGAATGACGCATGCGGAGTTCAGTCTCTGTTGGACTCAGAGGTGTTCCTGGCTCACCCTATTACTGCAATGGCTAGGAGCCAAGCTTTCTGTAGTTTCTGCTTATTAGTCTGCCTCTCTATGAGATCCCAGTGACCCACATATGGCCCTCTGAAAAGACTGATTTCATACTTTCCATTTCATGTCTTTCTTCTTCCCACATGATAGATTTTCCTTTTAATTATTCACAGCTTCCCCTTACATTTTTCAGAATAGCACCCCAAATTTCTTTCAAGGTATCCTTTACCGCTCCCATTGTTTCTCATCATCTCAGTAAAAAAGTAGATTCTGCTTTTTCAAGCCTCCCATTCATTCTCTGAGTCTACAGTATCCTGCCAATACGTTTTCCTTTCCTTAAGATAGAGTTAGTTTCTCAGCTCACAGTAAACAACCCTTGTAGACAGTGATATCTTTCTTTTAATAAAAGAATAAGAAAAACCCCACATCAGCTATTTTAAACGTTAGAATCCCATATTACAGCAGCTATTATTATGTGCTTACTTCAGAAAGAGTAATTTATCTCCCTTGTACAGTTTCATGTTAAAGGAACCTCATGAGCTTTAATCGTATGACATCTTCAACAAAGAGTTCAGTAAGGGTTCCCTGGTGACTTTTCTAAGCTGAGTTTTCTTTGCTTAGACTGTTTTAGCTCAGTTGGGTTCATGAGCTTAGTTGACTCTACAAAGGTATGTCTGAGGGGGATTTCGTACGCAATCATAATTCAATCACCATGGCATATACGCAGCTATTTCATATCCTTCAGCTTTGTCTCTGAACTCCACATTCACTCTTTTTATCTTAACTTAGGCTCATTTTCAGTATTTTCTTTAGTCATGTATCAAATAGTTCAATAAAATGGATTAAGCAATGTAATCAATCCTAAGGAGAAAATATTTCTTTTATTACCTTTAGACCTTTAATCCTGAGCCATCATTATCATCTGGATCCAATAGATTGATTTAAGATTAGCTTTTAATATTTTAAGCCCTTTTAAAAATAAGTTATATAAGTGAAAATAAAAGGGTAGTGAAAATAAAGTTAAAACATCTACACTAGAAATTTTAATAAGAAGTTAAACACAGCATTTAGAGTTTCAAAGTGCAAAACTTTTGATAACTTTGATGACTCATAGCTTCCTTGATGAAACAGTGGTCAATTTTTTTTAATTGCAAAGTCACATTTGTATTTTTTAGATTTTTAAACAAGTTTCTCCCCCCATTTCTACTTTATGTCTTTCCTTCCATTCACCTTTGTACTACAGTTTCCTTTAGCATTTTAATTTTTGAATATTGAGTGACTTTTAGTATGTAAATGTCAAAAAGCATGAAATCATATATGTCCTGTAGCAAAACAGGGCTACCAAAGTTCTGGTAACAAAATCATGCAGATAAAGTCTTTTTTTTAGTAAACGGTTAACTAGGTAACAATACAACGTTCTGTTATTGTTTACTCACCAATTCTTGTGTTTGAGGAAATTCATGTAGAATATATACTCCAGATGATGTAATAGTGGTGTTGCAGTGATTAAGTGCTTGATCACTAAGATATCACAGATTCTAACTTACCAGCCACTCTGGAGTAGAAAAAGGTTGGCAGTATGCTTCTGTAAGTAAAGACCATAGCTTGACAACCATCTGGGAAGTTCTAGTCTGTCCTATAGGATCTCCATAAGTCAGAATCCACTTGACATCAGTGGGTAGGGCCTAGTGGTTTTTTTTTTTCTGTGTGTGCATTCATCTTCTGTTCCATCGAATAGCAATGAAATATAATCTTAACCTTGATATTACTACTATTAATATTATCATTATGAGTGGGAAACAAAAGATTCTGATTTCTCAAAGGTGTTAAGGAAAAGTGTAAGAAATTAAAAATGTGATGTCCACAGTCCCTTCTTATATGACTTTGAAAGATTTTACAATATTGTTGTTTCTACAGAAAGAACTGTGAATCTTAGTGATTCGTGTGTCAGGAAAAAATAATAAAACATAAAGAAGAAGAGTTAAGGATGATCCTAAGTGATATTGAACTATAATGACTTAGAGGAATGCTCTCTTAAAAGCAACCAACCTGTGATATCTCAGGGGCAGTGTTTGCTTAGCATAAAAGAGCAGAAGTCAGGAAGGGAGAGGAGGGTTCGAGATGGAAACACAGGGAGTAAGTTGAAACAGTGCTGTTAAATTTTGAGGGGATTACAATCTATGTCATGGAAAAATATATATGAATTGCTGAATGGAAAGCCAATTTGCTTTACGTTTCACTTAAATCACATTAAAAAGTTTTTTAAAAAGAGTAAAAATTATAAAAACAGTGATTTATTACAGTATTGTGTTATTCTTTTTGAGGTTTTTTTTTTTACTGTTTTTCTGTTTTGTGAGGTTTAAGAGTAACTAGAAATATTGCTAAGTAAAAGAATTCCCTGATGAAACAAAAGTAAATGTTCCCTGCTATTAACAAAAAGTCTAGAAGTTCAAGTCCATCAAAAGTACTTGGGGGAAAAGGCCTACCGATCTCTTGAAAAATCATCCATTCAAACTCTCTTTAACATAGTTCTTTGACATGAAATAGTTCTATGACATGGTGACATAGGAGGTCACCGTGAGTTACAATCAACTTGACAGTAACTGGTTTAATTGTTCCATTATTATATAATGCTTAGGAGGATGAAATTGCCAAATATTTCAAGACTTTGAAAAGTATGATCACAGAGATTATGTAATGTATCTTCTATTTAAAAAATGAATAAATGGAAATCCAAAGTCTCTGTAAATTTTCATTAAAATTAATTTAAATAAAAGGGAAAAATATCCAATATACTCATTTGATAATTATAAGACAGAATTTGTTCTGTTTTTTAAAAAGTAATTAATTTTTTAAAAAAAGTAATTCATTTTTGATTTTTTGAAAATCAGAAAATGCAGGTGTTATGGTGGCTAGTTGTCATTGAGTCAATTAAACTCATACCAACTCTATGAACAACAGTTCTGAAGGCAGCACTATCTATCCTTCCTGACCCATTCTCACAATCTGATATGCTCAAGCACACTGTTAACAGTTACTGTAGCAAACCATTTTGCTAAGACTCTTCTCTTAGATCCTACACTTTTACAGATTAAGAGATGCAGCCTTGGATACACTCCCCAGTCTATGCCAGGAAATTTGGAGGATGGCTGTCTGGCCAACAGATTGGAAAAGGTCCATAATTGTTCTCATTCCCAAGAAAGGTGATCCAAATGAATGTGGAAATTCTCAAACAGTATCATTGATATTACATGCAAGCAAAACACTGCTAAAGAGAATTTAAAAACGGCTAGAGCAGTACATAGATAGGGAACTACCAGAAGTTAAAGCAGGATTTAGAAGATGCCATGGCACCAGGCATATCATTACTGATGCCAGATGAGTCCTGGCTGAAAGTAGGGAATACTAGCAGAACGCCTATTTGTGCTTAATTGACTATGCAAAGGAATTTGACTACGTGGATTATGACAAGTTGTGACTGACATGGAGAAGAATGGAAATCCCAGAGCACTTGATTGTGCTCATGTGGAACCTACACCTGGATCAGGAGGCTATTGTGTGAACAGAGCAGGGGAACACTGCATTGTTTTTAATTAGGAATACAGTGTACTAGGGTTGTATT
>NW_006399762.1:27547849-27549657 GCF_000299155.1 Elephantulus edwardii
TCAGTCAAGAGAATGAACAGATATGTCAGCCAAGAGGCAAGAATGATGAGATTTTGCCTCACATACTTTGGACATGTTTCTAGGAGGTGCTAGTCCTTAGAGAAGACATGATGTTGGAAAGGGTGGAGGGTCATCAAATGAGAGGAAGACTGTCAACCAGGTAGATCGAAACAGTAACTGCTACAATGGGTTCTTGTATATCACACAGGATAGAACAACACTTGGATTTTTTGTTCATAGGGTTGTTATGAATTGTGCTTAACTCAGTGGCACCTAAGAACAACGCATTTACTAATATGACACCTTTTTCCAAGGACAGGCCCCTCCTGACAACATGCCCAAAATATGTGAAAGTTCCAAATCCTTGCCTTTAAGGAGCTTCCAGGTTACACTTTGTCCAAGACAGATTTGTTATTTTTATATATAGGATATTAAATACTTTTCTTCAGCACCAAAATTTGAAGGCATCAATTCTTCTTTAGCCATCATTAATCCTTTGTCAAACTTTGAGATACACACAAAACAACTGAAAATACTTGGATAAGGCATGTTAATCTTTGAATTGACACTGGTGTTCATTAGCATTTTAGATAGGTCTTTGACAATCTGTTTTTCCAATGCAACACATTTTGTTATTTTTTTGACTTCTAGATATCTTGATATCTTATGGTATACTGTTAATGTCAATAGAGTAAAATTTCTCGATCATTCCAATTTCAAGAAACACATGGAAAATACTATTTATAATACATTGAAGTAAACATAGAAGACTATGTGCTAAGAAAAGCACCATCTATCTATTGAAACACATGCACAATTTTACCTGTAAGCCATTTTTAAATGGCCAATTTCACTAAGAAGGAGTCCAAGTAAAAGTTTTAGCTTGGTAATATATTCTTCACACAGGAACCTCCAAATTGGAGACTTAGTCAGGGCCAAACCAAATTTTAAAAACAAAGGCCCACCCACCAGATCCTGATTGACTTAAACAAGAGGCTTCCAGCCCACAACTGATAACTAAATCCAATGACTAATCAGCTTACGCTTAATTTTTAACAAATTGAAAAAGACCAAACATTTTTCATCTGACTTCCAATTAAATCAAAACAACCTCCTCCCCCTCCCCCTCCCCCTGAATCCAACTGCTCTACAGGGTAGCCTCCTATTGTTAAATAACAGGCTCTTGAAAACCCTATGAACATCAGAGAAATGATGACTGTTATAGAACAGAGTTCAGATCTTTTGTTCACGGGGTCACTATACTTCATACTCGACTTGATGACACTTAATAACAACAACAATATATTCTTTCATGTATGCATTCAGTAAATATATTTATATCTCTTAAAACTTACTGGATACTTGCTGTTCAAGGAATAAACAGTGAAAGCACAACTATGGATGTTGATCTTCATGTAGCATAGAATCTAGCAACGAAATATAGCCATGAAATAAATGTTTAGAACAGTTATAAATGGTATGGAAAAAAACACCCCAAGATGAACCCCCATATTTCTATATCTCTTTACCTAAAGTTCTTCCTCTACCTTTATTTTTTTGGAGTGGGAACAAATAAGGATCTCTTCCAGTCAGTTGACCAGGTAATTGTCTTCTAAATTTATTGGCGTAGTAGGTAAGTGAGCTTGTCCAAGGCTATATCTATTTGAGGAAACACCTCAACTGATGTTCCATCACTTCCTAGGGCCTTATTTTTTACCATCTCACTTTCTCATTCAAAATTTCTTTCAAGGACCTAGTGCAAATTCAAAGTGTCACTGAGTATACAAGGTTGCAGTCCAAACATACAT
>NW_006399762.1:27551559-27552625 GCF_000299155.1 Elephantulus edwardii
TAACAAAAGCAACTTACATGGTCAACACAAACCTAATTCAGATGTCAAATTCATTTTTCAAGGAGACTGGAAAGGAAATTGTCAAGTTTATTTGAATCGGAAAGAGACCCTGAATAAGGAAAGCACATCTGAAAGGCAAAAATGAAGTGGGAGGAGTAGCAGTCCCTGACCTTAAAATCTACTACACAGTGGCAGTAACCAAAATAGTGTGCACAGGCACATAGACCAATGGAACAGAATTGAGAACCCAGAAATGGACCCAGCTATCTATTGTCAACTGATATTCAACAAGAAAATAAAACCTATAAATTCAGGAAGTGACAATCTCTTCAACAAATTGTGTTGGCAAAACTAGACTGCTACCTGCAGGAAGTTGAAACAGTATCCACATCTCACACCATACAATATAATCAACTCAATGTGGACCACAGACTGGAGTGTAAAGCCCAAGTTCATCAGAGACAAACTGGGATCAAGCTTAGATGGCCTAGTTTATGGTTTAAAGAGGCTGTCAAATACAGCCAGAAATGCACAATCTGGAGAGAATAAAATTGATGAATGGGACATTCAAAAGATCAAATCTCTGTGTACATCAAAACCTTTTTCCAATAGAGTGAAAACTTACTGACTAGGAAAACACATTTGGAAATACCATTTCAGACAAAGATCTCATATAAAAAGTTTACAGAATCCTACAGGGCCTCCATAAGAAAAAGACTGATAACCCAATTAAAAAATGGGCAAAAGACATGAAAAGAATTTTCACAGTGAAAGATGTTTGGATGGCCAACAAACACATGAAAAATGCTCCAAATCAGTGGCAATAAGAGAGATGCAAATCAAAACCACAATGAGATACCATCCCATTCCAGTAGCAATGACAAAGTTTAACAGGGATGTTGGAAAGGATGTGGAGAAATAGGAACTCTTATACATTTCTGTTGGATTGTAAAATGGAACAACCATTCTGGAAGGCAGTTTGACTTTTCCTCAAAAGGCTGAATAACAACGAAAAAAAGAAACCAACAAAAACAAATAAATGAAAAAAAAAGGCGTTTGTCAAAGT
>NW_006399762.1:27553709-27559839 GCF_000299155.1 Elephantulus edwardii
GTATCTATTTATTTAGAAAGAGAAAATAAATACCAAAACTCTCACAAAATCTGGAAAACAATAAAAGTTCTCATTTGCTGTCTAACATTCCTCTATAGTATGTTTCCTGTTTGTTTGTTTTCCTTTAATATTTGATTATATTCTTTCTCTAGGAAAACAGGAGGATAATTTTGGCTTCCCTCCAATGGTTGATTAAAGTTCAAATTTTACTACTGAAAATTTAGAAAAATGTCTTTCATCTTGGCAAGATTTCCGTCCACAGGTTTCACATGTAGCCCCTGGGGCATCTTTGACCCTCTAAGAGAGGAAGGGAGTGTCTCAGATGTGGATGTCTGTTCAAATGCTGTCAGCTTTCTTCCAAACAGTCACCAAGACATCTGTTCCCTCAATGCAGGGCACAGCTATATTATTCATTGTTGGAAAACACATTTTTAGGGTTGCTAAGATTTTGGAAACATCTATAACATTTCTTTCACACATGAGCTTCAATAAATCAGGACATTTAAGTTTTCCTATGTAGAAACGACGATAATTTTTAAAACATAGTACATTTTTTAACACTTTTCTTAGGTGATGTCCATGGGCTTGTTCTTTATTCAGAGTAAGCCTACACTTACTTCAAACAATAATGCTCAACAAAAAGAAAACTATTCTACATGTGATAATGGGTTAACCCCCCCCATATATGTCCTTATCTGATTACTAGAAGTTTTTTGGTAAAGTCCAGAAACTAAAGCCTGCCATAATGCAAACAAGTTCCAAGCATCGTGAAAAGTCATGTGTAATTTGACAATTTCTGATAAGCTGATCTTCAAATGATCTCACTTCCAGTGACAGACATGTAAATGAGCAAAGAATATCATCCAGAAGGAATGCAAAAGGTCATTACAGAGGTCAAAGAATACAAAAGGTCATAAAGACAGAGGAGGAAGAAAAGACCAAGATGATGCCAGAAGAGACTCTGGATATTTCACTAGAACGCTAAGAAGCTAAAGCAAAGGAAAAAAATCAAAATGTTAAGGAACTGAAAAGGAGACTTCAAAGGGTAGCATGGAAAGACAAAGCAAAGTATTATACTGAAACATGAAAAGAGCTAGAGTCAGGAAATCAAAAGGGCCTAACTCACCATTTCTTTAAAAAAAATTATTTTAATGAAAATTTACAGAGACTTTGGATTTTCACTCATTCTTTTTTGCACACTTTCCTCACTGTCCACCCTCCTCCCAGTTTGCTTTTCTTTTGAAAAGTAAAAACAAAAACAAAAACAAAAAAACAACTTTCATTGTTCTACAACCTCCCCTGACCCCCGCCTCAGTCCACTCTACTAAGCAGCTTTTATTCTGGACTCTTGTCATGACAATAATACCTGATCAATATTCCTCCTAAATAGTTCTCTCCCTTGTTTTTTCAATGCAAATGTCCATTATTTATCCCCTCTTCATTTCCCCCAAAGCCAATGTCAGTCCCACTTTACAACAGTGATACTATGCAGTATTTGGCCTTTTGTGACTGACATATTTTATTCAGCATAATGTCCTCCAGGGTCACCAATTTTGTATAATATTTCATGTATTCCTTGTTTTTTCAATGCACATAGTTTTCTGTTGTGTAAATATACCAGAGTTTCTCTGTACATTCGTTTGTTGATTACGCACTTGAGCTGCTTCCAACTCTTTTCTATTGTGAACAAAACCTCAATAAAACATGGATGTGTATCTATCTGCTTGGGTGGCAGTTCTGGTTTCTTTAAGGTACCTGCCCAGTAGTGGAATTGCTAGGTCAAATGGTATCTCAATTTGCAACTTTTTGAGAAAGCGCCATACCACTTTCCACAGCGGTTGCACCATTTTACACTCCCACCAACAGTGAATAAGGGTTACAGTTTTTCCACAACCTTGCCAGCATTTGTTGTTTGCTGTTCTGTTAAATTTTGCTATTCTTTCTGGGGTGAGAGGACATTTCTTAAGCTGAAGGAACTGAAGAACAAATTCAAACTTTGAGTTGCAATACTTAAGGATGCCTTGGGCAGAATATTAAATGATCCAAGAAGCATTAAAAGAATATGGAAGGAATACACAGCATCACTGAACCAAAAGGAATTAGCTGACACAGAAGAATGAACAATGGATGATCAAGAGTCTAGGGTGATGAAGGAAGAAGTTCAAGATGATCTGAAGGAATTGGCAAAATAAAAAGCCCCAGGAATTGAAGGCATACCAGCTGACATATTTCTACAAACATATGCTGCCCTGAATAGTCTCACCAAGTTGTGCCAAGAAGTCTGGAAGACAAACACCTGGCCTACTGACTGGAAGAGACCCATATTTGTTCCCATTTCAAAGAAAGGTGACCAAACAGATTGTAGAAATTATCGAACAATATAATTACTGTCACATCTAAGAAAGATTCTGCTGAAAATGACCAAAAAATGACTGGAACAGCACTTCAGCAGAGATATGTAGGCTGGGTTTAGAAGAAACTGAAGTACTAGGATTATTATAACTAATGTTAGATGACTCTTGGCTGAAAGCAGAGAGTACCAGAGGAATGTCTATCTGTGTTTCATTGACTATACAAAGGCATTTCACTGTGTAGATCCCAATAAGTTGTGGCTGTCTCTAAAAAGAATGGAAATCCCAGAACACTTAATTGCGCTTATGTGAAACCTATACTTGGGCCAGGAGGCAGTCGTCAGTAGAGAGCAAGGAAACACTAAATCATTCAAGTGTACTCCAGGGATGCACCCTATCTCCCTATTTTTTAATTTATGCGTGGAACAGATCATCCAGGCGGTTGGCCTCTTTAAGGAGCAATGTGGCATCAGGATTGGAGGAAGACTCATCAACAACCTTCATTATACATATGACACAACCATGCTTGCTGAATCTGAGGAGTGCCTGAGGCATTTGTGGATTAAAGCTCAATATCAAGAAAACAAAGATTCTCATTACTGGGCCTATTGCTAGTATCATGATGAATAGTGAAGAGATTGAGATTGTTAACAGCTTCAGTTTGCTTAGCTCCACAATCAACACTCTTGGTACCAGCAGCCAGGAAATCAGAAAATGAATTTCACTGGGAAAATCTGCTGTCAGGGATCTCTCCAAAGTAAAGAAAAGCAACAATGTCCTGCCAATCTGGAGACTAAGATGCACCTGATCCAGGCCATGACATTCATAATTACTTGATATGCATCAGGAAGCGGACAATGACTAGGGATAATAGGAGGAGAATTGATGCCTTTGAGCTGTGGTGCTGGAGAAGAATATTGGCTATATCAGAGACTGCTAGGACAACAGACAGGTTTATCCTGGAGAGGGTGAATCCAGGCTGCTCCTTGGAGGCAAGGATTCTGAAGCTTCATGTGACATACTTTGGGCATGTTTCAAGGCGGGACCAGTCCTTGGAGAAAGAGATCATGGTTGGGAAGGTGCAGGGACCCCTCAGGAGAGGAAGATCCTCAAAGAGATGAATAGACTCAGTTACTGGGGTAATGGGGGTAGGTGTGTCAGAGACAATAAGATTGACTCAGGATAGAGCAAGGTTCAGAGGTGTTGCACATAGACTCACTATGAGTTTGAAGAGACTTAATGGCACAGAACAACAACAACAAATGAAATTCTAGCCTACAGTCATTTTAATTTTCCCTCCTGAAGACATTGACATGATCAAACATAAACTGTCTATACCATATTATGTCTAAATTTCTAATCCGCATGAGAAAAATGCTTGTTTTGTTAATTTTTTTTTGAGAATTTTTACAGATGATGTTACACAGAGAGTATGGTGAGATAATAAATGCTTGTGTAAGCACAAATTAATCAGTTGTTTGTGGATGTTTTCTTCTTTGTAGTAGTGTTCTGTAGTGTTCATTTTAGCTTTCTGGTAATGTGGTATGTAATGTAGAGTGCTGTGTTGCGAACCAAAAGAGTGTGTCTCTGTCTCTGGTTGTCTGAATCCATCAGCTGCTCAGTGGGAGAAAGATGGGCAGTTTCTTCCCTTTAAGATTTACAGACTTGGAAACTCAATGGAGGGTCATTTTGACTTGGAATCAACTTTATAATTTATTGAGTTGAGTTGAGTAATGTATTACTGGTGTGTTTGGTGTTTTGTTTTGTTTTGTTTTGTTTTGTTTTTTTTAAAATTCATTATAATTGGAGGGGTTTGGTCAGTTCAACAGGCATTTGATAAAAATGAGTACATATGTAATTGGGCAAGGTTATTTCAGATTGTGGGAAGAGCACAGGAAACATGTGGTCTAGTAAAGTTCAGAGGGTGGATTTGGACAGCATGTAATGATCAAATAGGGCAGGAATGAATGGTAAAAGTGAAAGCGTGTGTTAAAGACTGAGAAAGAGATGAGAAAAGTGTAAAATGTCAGCATGTTCCTGAGAATATTCTATTGTCCAGTACTAGTGAATATATGGGAACTCATTAAACTGAGGAATCAGGGATTGAATGACGAACTGAACAAGTGAAAGATCACATCAATTTTTGTTGAGAGTATTATTAACACTAGAGTAAGGCAAGCGTTGTTTTGAATTCTGTCCCTTTGTTTTGTTGTTCATCGTTGTAACATTAGAGCCAACTCATAGCTGAAAATCCAGTGAGTTTTCTGCCTAAATTGCACAGGAAGTGATTACCCATCTGTCTCCTGCAGAACAGCTGATGGATTTGAACTGCTTGCCTTGGAGTTAGCAGCACGACTTCTTGCCCACTAGGTCACCAGAGCTCTCGCTATTCCTATCAAATGGCTTAAGTATCAATTTAATTAATTGCTAATTAAACAAATAGACTCCCATAAATTTAAACTGAAAATATTCCCAACTAAGCATCTCTTCTTTGGTCACAAAAATAACAAAAAAAACCCTCAAACTCATTGGCAATGAGTTTGAACTGACTCATAGTTGACTTTCCATTGAATTTCTGAGACTGTAAATTGCTGGGTAGGAGGTTTCCCATCTTTTTCCTGAGGAGCTAACTAGAGATGCACTATCTTTTTGAGTTGAAATGCATCTCCCTAACAACTGGGCCACCAGAGCGCAAATGTACTTTATATGAGTGAAATGTAATTGAAGAAGAGTCAAGAAGGAAAGGGAGCCACAGTAGTCTTAGTTCATGTAAGTAAAATACCTTAGATTTCTGAATGAACAATAATAACAATTACGTGAACACGTTACTAGGACTCATTCTGGAAAAACTGAAAAGGTCTTGTGAATGTGAAGGGCCCTGAAAATGAAACTTTGGTAACTTTGTGGTAGAAGTCCCTCTTCTAAAGGAAATGCATGTTTTAAGAAGTAGATGGTGTCAAAATTATGAAAGACGTCAAGGAGCATAAGGATTGAAAATAAGTCATTGGCTTCAGCAATTCAATGTCCATTGCTGGACTATGAGAGCAGTTTCTATAAAGATATTATAGGACAATGGGGGTGGAAATTATGCTGGTGAAGGTTCAAATGTGAAGAGTTTAGTTGGACGAAATCCTGGAGACATCCCTCTGGACTGGGGCTTTATCATTTTTCTTGGCTCAATGCTTCTATAACAAAATATGGTTTTTTCTTTACATGATAAACAGAATATCCAGGGAGAAAAAAAATTGAAGTTCTTAGGCCGAAAATTGTAAACAATTGTCAATTTTTATCTTTAGTAATAATTTTTAAATCCAGTAAACGAGCTAAGTTAGACTTACTGGTAACTAATAGGAGGCCAGGGAAGCTTATCAGAAGCAAAGTGCTCTGTCATCCTCACAGCTTAGTGCCACCGACACTCACTGCTGCATCCTCTGCTGGAGGAGCCTGCTATTGTCTGAGTGCAAAAAATGACCTGAAACAGCAAGTAATAAATGTTAGAGATGATGTGGCAAGATAGGAGCTGTTATACACTGTTGATGGGATTGTAAAATGATACAATCACTCTGAAAGGTAGTTTGGCATTTCCTCAAAAAAACTGAACACAGAAATTCCTTATGTCCTAGCTAGTCCACTACTAGGAATATAACTTAAGAAAGAGAATTAGAACTGAGGCACAGAGACTTGTACACCAATGTTCATAGCAGCGTTATTCACCATCACAAGAACATGGAAACAGCAGAAATATCCTATCATAATTGAATGGATTGAGAAATTATGGT
>NW_006399762.1:27560374-27584138 GCF_000299155.1 Elephantulus edwardii
GGTTCATTTTTTGATTAGTAACACAAATCCCTATGCCTATACCACCAAGCTCCCTCCAGAAGGCAGCAACTTGGCTATTTATCTCTGAATGGAAAGAACTCATACCTGGCCTTTCACTGGGCCACTTGAAATCCACTAGAGGGTCAGCTGTAAAGTAAGGCACACAACAACAACAACACAATTGTATGGGAGGAGATTACTTGTCTTCTTCTGTGGAGCAGTTAGTGGATTTTAACTGCCTTCCTTTGTGCTGTCAGTTTAGCTCCTTGCCCACCAGAATACCAGAGCTCCTTTTAGAAAGTCTAGAAATTCTGTTTTCAGAAATCTTGATTATTAAGGGGACAGAACAAAAAAAGAGCCTCAGATAGGTCAGTAAAAAAACTCAACACCAAATCTCATTGCTGAGGCATTGAAACTAACTCATCACTGATCTCCCAGGAGGCTTTCAGGAACCATAAATTGCATGGGAGATTACCCATCTTTCTGCTGAGGAACAGCTGCATTCAAACCACTTGCCTTTGAATTGACAGTACGATTCCTACCCACCAGTCCTCCAGAACTTCCCAACCCTCTATGCGGTTTCTGCAGGTCACAAGTGACGAGATCCCTTTCTTCCCTCCATGAAGCCACTGGTAGATAAGAGCTGCCAAAAAGATAATTCTTCTGGGTTAGCATTGAATCTGAATGGACTCAAGGCTGAGCTTTCAGCAAGATTTCTGAGGCTGTAAACTGCATAAGAAGAGATTGCCCATCTTTCTCTTAAGGACTGATAAATTTCAATCACCAGAGAGTTGAGTCTTTGAGTTAGCAGGAATATTCCATCCAACTACAGCCACCAGAGTGGTCAAAATAGGAGAAAACTTTAATTCTTACTAAAGAAGGCAACAGAGGTGAGTTAAAAATGGAAAAAAATAAATAGAAGAATGGAGAGCTAATTTCTGAATCAAGGGAGATAGCAGAAGGGAATAGTATAAATAACAGGTCAGAAAGGTAAAAGAGTTAGCTAAGTAATTAAGCAGTTTGCATTTATCTTAATTGTCTGAAAGCCCCTGAGTGATGCAAGTGGTTAATTTCCTGATTGTTGTTAGGTATCGTTATACATCATACACGACTAATATGGACTCTCTGAACAAAAGATCTGAAACTCACTCTATTCAGTGTCTCCTTCATCATCTCTGACTTTTTTTTAGTGCATTTTAGTCGCTGTCATGATCCATCTCCTTGAGTGTTTTCCCCTCTCTTTATCTGACACTCCACATTTCTCAGTATGGTGTCTTTTTTCCAAGGACTTCCCTTTCCTGGCAGCATGCTCAAAGTTTATGTAAGAGAGTTTTAACTCCTTGATTCTATGGAGCACTCTAGTTACACTTTCTCTAAGACATTTCTGTTTGTTCTTTTGGCAGCCCATGGGATATTCAGTATTCTTCTCCACTGTCACGACTGGAACACATCAATTCTTCTGTTATCCTTATTCATTGTCTAACTTTCAGAAGTATAGGAAGTAATTGAAAAGGCTGTGGATTCTATCAGGTGTACCTTAGTCTTTAAACTTGCTCTTTAGTACTCTGGAGAGGTCCTTGACAGCAGATTTTCCCAGTGCAATATATCTTTTAATTTCTTGGCTTCTAGCGCCAAAGGTATTGATTGTGGATCTAAGTACAATGAAGTTATTGATGATATAAAACTTTTCAACATCTGGATGATGTTGCCTATTCGTCCAGTGGTGAGGATTTTTGTTTTCTTGAGTTTGAGATTTAATATAGATTAAAGTTTGCAGTCTTTGATCTTTATGGCAAGTGTTTAAATTCTTCTTCACCTTTTAATAAGCGAGGTTTGATCATCTGCATAACACAGGTTGTTGATGAGTCTTCCACTAATCCTAATGCCACATTCTTCTTCTGATGGTCCAGCTTTTAAAATTATTTGCTCAGTGTACAGATTGACTATGTATGGAGAAAGGATAGAATCCTGATGCACACTCTTCCTGACTGAAAACCATAAAATGTCCCCTTATTCAGTTCAGACAACTATTTCTTGTTCTAGATATAGATTTTTCAGGAGCACAATTAAATGTTCTGAGAGTCACATTACCAGCAGGTAGTCAGTAGATCAAGAGACATATTGTACTGAAAAGTCTGTAGTCAGGGACCTCTCCAAATTATTGAGAAGCAATGATGTCAGTTTGAAGATTAAGGTGTGCCTGATCTTTCCAGTCAACTGCTGTGCATCAGCAAGCGGGACAATAATAAGGATGACAGAAGAAGAATTGATTCTTTTGAACTGTGGCGTTGGAGAAGAATGCTGAATATCTCATGGATCACCAAAGAACAGAGAAGATGCTACCAGAGTGCTCTTCAGAAGTAAAGATGATAAAGCTCCATCTCACATATCCTGAACATTTTACTAGGAGAGGCTATGCCTTAGAGAGGTACCTCATGCTTGGAAAGGTGGAAGGACAGCAAATTAAAGGGAAACCATAAACCAGGTGGATTGACATGTTGACTGTGGCAATGGACTTGAGTTCATCAGAGATTATAAGGATGGCACAGGATAGGGTAGGGTTCCAATCTGTTTGTTGTTCACAGGGTGCTATGAGTCACACTTGACTCAATGACACCTAACAACAACAGCAACAACAGAAGCTGAGAAAAGTTGTCAGTTTGTTGACCTAGAGGTGAGAAGTTGCACTGAAATTCCCAAAGGCATGCAATTTGAATCCACCAGCTGCTCTGCAGAAGAATGACAATCTCCTGGGTGATTTACCGGCTCTTAAAAACCTGCTAGAAGGTCAGTCAGCTCAATGGCACACCCCAACAACACAATGGTCACCTCAATAGCACACAACAGCAACAACAAGAGGCACTTTGGAAAACAGACCCAGTAATCTCCTGAAAGGTGATTGCCTTGAAAACCCTATGGAGTAGTTTTATTCTGTACTTATTTGAGGTTGCCTGTGAGTCAGAATCAATGTGACTAACAACAATAACATTAATTTTATAGCTACTTATCCAGGCAGTTGTTCTATCTTAAAGATGACCTGACTATTGTATCAAAAAGAAGTATTTTCACTTATCACTTGGTAATATTCTTTGTAGTGAAATCTTCTAAATTTTTTTTTTAGTTTGAACTAATACCAGAAATTTATTAAATTCTGATAACTTAAAGTCAATTTAAAAACATCATTATCATAATAAGAGCAAAGATTTGATTGAAGTTACATACAAATAACTTGACCAGTACTGGCGAGAGCCCTTCCATTTGATTGCAGTGAGTGAATGGTAGAGAGAAGATGGACTTGTACGGGTTTCACATAGGACCTGGGCCACAAAATACTGATGTTGTTGCTAGGTTTCTGCCAAGTTGATAGATGTTCTAAAAATGCATAAAGAAATTACCAGCACAGTGATAAGAAAGAATATGAATATATCAGAAGTAATAAGAACTAAAGCATGTTTTGGATATGAGAGTAATGATTATACCCAAAAGAGGGAGAAACTTTAGGCAATAGACTCAAGGTCATACTAAATAGTTCTTGGTTTTTGTGCTTGGGGTTTATCAGCACTCTTGAATCTGAGGATTTGTCATTTCATAAGTTTTATAACCCTAGTGACCAAATATGTTTTACAATTTTTCCCTACGCTCATTCTAAGTTATTTAATATTTTTTACAACTTATAACTTTTTCCCGTTTTTTCCCTTGTATTTTATGTTGGTTTTTCCAATAATGTGTCTTCAAATTTATAAATCTTTGTACCATGTATATCTAATACGCTATTATTTTCATATAGTACATTGTACTTCCCAAACAATCCACTTTTCATCTAACAGTGTGGAATAAAACAATTGGTAGAAAAATCCATTAAATTAGCTATTCCGTAACAATGGCCTGGGGCATGTCTCAGATTGTGAGGATGGTGTAGCTTAGGGCAAGAATTGCTGTGAGTCATAGAAAGAGCTCTGTTGGCCTACTGGATAGAAAGTGATGCTACCAAGTCAAAGGTGGGTGATTTTAATCTGTGGCCCTCAGACCTGAGTTTTATTATTTTTGGTCAAACATTCTTCTAAGTGATATAGTACTGGTCTGCCTATTTGCTGTACAGAGGTAACTTGTGGTTGCTGTGATGCTAAACATTGTGACACTGATGTGTCAAAGGCAATAAAGGTTACCCATGATGGATAGTGTTTAGTGGAGCTCCCCAATTAGAACAAGCCTGAAAGCAGGAGTGGCATCCACTTCCAAAATAGCTTGCCCCCAGAAACTCCATGATCTTAGAGAAACAATGAAAGTTATACAACTGTTCAGGTCTTTTGTCCATAGGGTTGCTATGAGTCATCTACCACTTGACAGCACTTAATAGTAACAACAACATATAAGTGGCCTAGTGGTAAGAATCTGTACTGCAATCCCTTAGGCACACAGATTGAATCCACCCACTGCTCCACAGAAGGATGGCAATCTCCTCCCATCAGACTAACTGCCTCTGAAAACCCGCTGGAGGGTCAGCTATTGGTTGGTTCTGACTCGATGTTATACAACAAGATATGTTAAAAAATGTAGAAGAAAGATTGGACATGCGAAATAACCTGAAGGCAGATAAAAAAATAACCACACTGTATTGAAAATTGGTGAAATCTTCTTTGTCAATTAAAAATATAGAAGCTTTAACTTTCTTGAGAATGATGTGTGTATTATGTGGAAGAAAAAGGTGGTATTTTGCATCTATAAATATTTATTGCCTGTGTTCCTTGTGGCAATATTATTTTTAGAAAGGATTGTGCTACATTATTTTCTTATGAAACTCTACATTTTCAGTTAGCAATTCAGTGTTTCACCTCTGTGAATCCAGGGACCTTTCTGCGATAAGCCATCTTATAGGCGGTATATAATTGAATCTTGCCTTTTCTTAATCCAATTTAACAATGTCTTTGATTGGAAGTTTTATTCCTAATACTGCATACATTCTACTGTACACTAGTGCACATTGATATAATTGTGTTTAAACCACCCATCTTGCAATTTATTTTCTATTTTGCCCATATCCATCTGTTCTCTGTTATTTTCCGCTTTCAGATTTTTGATTAATTGTTCTTTTGACATTCCATTTATTTATATAGTTTATTTTCACGTTAATTATACATGTGTTTTAATTTTTATTGGTTGCTCTGGAGCTTATAATGTGAGCCTTTAACGTATCATGGTTTACCTTTAAAAATATTTCACTCTTTTACACAGAATATAAGACATTTTTACTAGTGTGCTTTATTCCCCTTCCCATCCTTTGTGTTATTGTTCTCTTTATTTTATTTCTACATGTATTATAAACACCAGAATGAGTTATTGCTCTTTTTTTCATTAATCACTTGTATTTTAAAGAAATTTAAGACAATAAGAAAATACACTTTTTATTTACTCCTGGTTTAATGGTAAGAAACTGGAGTGTAATCCCAAAGACACTTGGTTTAAGCCAGCTCCACTATGAGAGAAAGACGGGCAGTCTCCTCCCATGCAATTAACTGCCCCTGAGAACACATCCAAGGGTTAGCTATGGACTGATTCCAACTCAAAGATACACAAAACCAACAATTTATTGATGAGGAGCTCTGGTGGCCTAGTGATGAGAAACTGTGCTGTATTCCCAAAGGTATGAGGTTAAAATTCACCAGCTTCTCCACCAGAGAAGGATGGACAATCTCTCATGTAATTTACTGCCTCTGAAAACTTACTGGAGGGTCAGCTATGAGTTGTTTCTGAATCCAATGCAAGTAATAACAATACATTGATAATTTTTGACATTCTTAATTCATCAGCAGATTCAAGTGTCCATCTGACATAGCATTTTCCTTGGTGGAAAATTTCATAAGATTCTGTACATCAGCTATAGAATTCTAGTTTAGTTCCCATTCCCTGCCCCGATATTTTAAAAATATTTTCACATTATAGTCTAGCTTACATATTTTCTTTTCAGACAGTAATACAATTTGAATTAGTTTTCTCTATGTGGTAAGTCCTTTTTTTCCTGCTGCCCTAAAACATTTTTTAAAAAAAAAAATCCCCAAACTGTTCCAATAATGTTAGAGTATACATAGCAAAAATATACACCAGTTCAAGTTTCCACATGTACGATGACGTCTATTACTTCCTTTGATTTGTATAACCATTCTTGCCTCCCTTTCTTTCCATTGTTTCTTCTGTTAACATACATTCCTTGACCTTTATTTCACTCTAATCTTTGGAGATGCTGTTGTGATTTTGATCCCACATGAATGTATTTTTTAAAAAAATGTAATGTTAAGTACAAATATCCTTTTCCTAAGTGTGGCTTTTTAAAGAACTCTTCAAGAAATATTTTTTATTTAAGTATTAAAGATTATCTTAATGTAATAGTTTTAGGGATTTATCTTGTTTCCACGACTCCAGAGAATTTGAGGTCCTGTATTTCCCCCTCTTTTGATCAGGATTCTTTTTAGAATCTTTGATCAAAACCTTCAGTAATTGTAACCAAGCACCATCCAGTCCTTTTGATCTCATGACAAAGGAGGAGATGTTTATGGAGACAATTAGCCATTTTTTAATTTCTTTCTCTTGTTACTGTTGTTCCTTCCTGTTTGTTGCTCCACATTGAACTTGTAAAACAAATAACAAGAAAATGAGATTTGATAGTAATTTTCTATTTTAATTTACCTTCTGTTTTTGTTAAGTAATATGATAATTATGGATATAGTGAAGTCTTTATAAAATCTCACTACTGGATGTATCCTGTAAACTCATATAACTAAACACATAGGCAAAGAGAACTAAATATAAGAAGAATCACATAAATTAATAATAATAATAGCCAAAGTTCATTATTTATCCACCTGAAGGTAGAAAAAAAAAGCTCATCAACAAATAAATAGATTTAATTAATACAAGTTAGCAAGCAAATGAATGGACTCTTAAATCATGGTGCAATATGGAAGGAAAGTAAAGATACTATTCTTAGTGAAATAAGTTAATCCCAAATGGATAAGTGACTGCATTTGCTGAAAAAGACAAGAACATTATATAGAGTTCAAAGTTTGTGTTTGCCAGGGGAAAAGAGAATTTATTGCCTTGGAATACTGAGTTTCTGTTTGCAATGATAAAAAACAAGCAAACAAAAACAAAACCACCTCACTGATGAAAGTTAAAGTTGCACGATTAATGTAATTACTGTCAATAAGTTGTACGATTATAAAAAGTTGAATTTACAAAAATTGCCCAAGAGAGATTATAATGTTCAAAATTATTTGTTATACATTTGCTTAAATTTTCCCCTCTTTTAACAACTGGGATCTAGAGGGAAGAGAAAAGACCAGAAAATGGCCAAAATTGTTGGGGCAGCTATTGCTGCCAGTTTAGGGCCTGTGTCAGGAAAAGGAAGTCTTACTCATATACAGTGCCACCCAAAGGGAATAAAGGAGGTCAGAATTGCTTCCACTGTCGAAAGCAGGGCCACTTCAGTAGACAGTGTCACAGACGAGAGCCACAGATAGGCAAGGGAGTAAAGAGGAAGCTCCCACTCACTTGCTTTAAGTGTGGCTCTGAAGGACACTTGGCCAAGGTGACCCACATCAGGTCCTCATGGCAGACAGGACTGACAGGCCACAGCTCCCAGCTGGAAACAAAGGAGGACGCTTCAATGATTTAGACCCTCCCAGAAGAGCTGTGGGTGAGCATTAACATTACTGGTAAGTATATTCATTTTCTCCTGGGCACAGAGCCTACTAATTGATCCTAAAAGCCTTCTGAGGTCCCAACTCTTCTCACTATTTCCTAGTTGTTGGAATGGATGGAAAACCTCATAAGCAGTTCCTTACTTCACCTCTACCTTGCATGTGAACTTCCGAGTTGTAAAACAGCCCAGTGGTAGATGGAATTTGCTCCAGGACTTAAGAGCCATAAATGACATAGCTGAGCCTCTACATCTTGTGGTTCCTAACCTCTACACTATAATAGACAAAGTGCTAGTTTATAGGCCTTTTATTGTAAGAACCACCTTCCCTCTGTAACTTTATTTGTGCCACTATTAGAACCTCTACTTGGAATATTATTGCTTTTAAATTTTTGACTCATGTACTTTTAATTTGTTAGTTAAATTTGTGTCTTCTAGGCTGCAACACTTCCATGATACATCTTCAAGGATATGAACATGTACAGCTAAGCACAATTGATAACAGTGCATCTAAATTCCAAAATCAATCTCCATAATAGTCTATGTGTTTCCTACTGCCAAAGGGGCCCTTTAGAGTAGTGAGAGAAGATCTTCACCCTGAAACCCACAGTGTCCCTTTTCAGCAGGAAGTAGCTAAGAGAATACGCCAGCCCCTTTTCCTTATGAATCAGGGTGAAGTCTCTATCAGGGAGGAGAGATAGGGAATGGCAAAGGACACACTGACAAAGGAGATTAATCAGAACTGGCTTTGACAAGCACTGTGGCAATTGGACAATTAAAACAGAGATTCAGGTGGGGGGGAAGAAGAACGAACTGGGGAGGAGGATAGAGAAAACAGTGCAACAATGAATGAATGAAAACCCAAAATTTCTGTAAATGTTCATTAAAATGAATAAAATTTAATAATAATTTTTTAAAAATCTGTAATAAACCAAATGTCATTTCAGGATGTGGGGGAGGCATGGTTCAAGCTGGAGTTCATCCTGAGGTACTAAGGCAATCCTTAAGGGTTTACCAGATTCTTGCATTTGCTGACCCCTCCCTCGTGAGTCAAGGGGGAGGTTTTAAATAATAAGAGATTGGCTTCATTTGCATTGAATTCTCTTTGTGATTTACTTCCTGATAATTTTAAATAAAGATACAGGGAAGCTGGAATCCAGTGTCCTCACTTGATGGAAAAAAATTGCCCAAGGGATATCCTTAATAACAGTAAGGGTTGATGAAGTTGTTTATTTACAACAAAATGACTTATGGAATTTGGCAAAGGGCATAGAGATCTAGGATCATGATTTCATAGGAATCCTAGATAACTGGCGTAATAATGTACCTATGTTATATTAGTTTCTTGTATAGTGCCTGAGATTTTAAAAGCTCAAAACTATCATTCCAATGCATATAAATTAGTGCTACAATGAGTGTTGATTGTGAGTACAAGTAAAATTACTTAATTTCATTCACTGTTTCAATCTTTTTTCCATCTATCATGATGTTACCTATCCATCCAGTGATGAGAATTTTTGTTTTCTTGATGTTGCAATGCAATCCATATTGAAAGCTGTAGTCTTTGATCTTCTATAGTAAGTGCTTTAAATCCTCCCAACTTTTAGCAAAGTTGTGTCATAGTGAAGAATAGTGAAGGCTATTTTTGTTTGTCTTAATCTTTGTGAAAAACTATTTTATATTATTTAGCTTACAAAGATTGTATACATCGTGTTTCACGCTATCCTTCATTCATATTTTATTTGATACAATCATTCCCATTCATTATGTTTTATAAAATTAATCATTCTTGAACTATGCCCACCACTATCCTTTTGATGGGCAGGGGGGAAATTAGAGGGCTGCACAGTTTGGTGGGTGGAGGGGGGTGTGGGTACAGGAAATGGGAAAGATCCAGTGGGGATCTGGAAAGACAGAGTAATGATGGACAAAGTAAAATAACAATTAATTTTATAAAGCGTTATGAATGGGAATAATTATAGTGAAGGTTACTGATAATTCTTTCTCCAACCCTGAAGCCATAATCCTCCTTATAGATTACAGCTTATTGAACAATTTGCTCAGAAGATTGAACAGAGATGGCTAAAGGATACAACCTTGACTCACCCACTTCTTAATTTTATTCTTTTGGTCTTGGTATAGATTTTGTATGAGCACGATTGAATGTTTGGGATTCCCATTTGTTGCAAAGTTAAGCACTTTTAATAGGTCATTGACAGCTTATTTGCTTAATGCTATGAGCCATATGATTTCTTGACTGCTACTTCTATGAGTGTTGATTGTGGATTCAAGTAAAAGCAAATCCTTGAAAACTTCAATATTTTCCCCATCTATCATGATAGTGCTTATTGATTCACTTGTAAAGGTTTCTGTAGTCTTTATGTTAAGATGAAATTCATACTGAAGGCTGTGCGGTCTTTGATCTTCTTCAGTAAATGCTTTGAGTTCTCTTCACTTTCAGCAAATAAAGTTGTATTATCTAAATAAAACAAACAAACAAATATTAAAGAAAAGCACAGGTAGACATTCTTGAGTCATTCTCTGCTCACAGCCAGTATCCATCTGACATCAGCAATGATGTCCCTGGTGCCAGAGCCTCTTCCCAAACCCTGCTTGAAACTGGCAGTTCTCTTTCTATGTATTGTTCTATTCACTTTCAAATTATCTTCAGCAGCGTTTTGATTGCATCTAATATTAAGGATATTGTTTAATAATTTCCACATTCTGTTGATTATCTTTCTTAGGAAAGGAAACAAATACAGATCTCTTCCAGTCAGTTAGCCAGGTAGCAGCCTTCCAAATTTCCTGACATAGACTGGTGAATGCATGAGCTTATGCGTGTTTTTTATTTAATATTAAGAATTTAGGATGTTAAGTTCTTAGGGCAGAAAGATCAAGTGTTTGTATTCATCTTAATTTAGTGATTAATTTCCTAAAGTGCCTGAAAATAAATAAGAAGAGTTTCTGCTTATTTGCTCCAATAAAATACACTCCTCAACACAGCTACAATAACTAAGATTTAAGCTGGAGGAAAAGTAGTGAGAGGCAACTTTCTATGGAATGAGGGAACATTTCATTTTTCTTCTCCTTCAGAAAGTGGCAAAAAAAAAATCTGTGCTACATAATACAAACTAGATAAAAATCTTTCTGTAACTTAATTGTTTTTGTTTATTGTCTTAGAATCAAGCACGACTGATAGCGACTCTATGAACAAAAGGCCTGAAGTCCCTCTACAACTATCAACATTTACCAAAGTTCATAGAGTTTCCAGCGGCAAGTTGTTTAGGAAGTGGATGCCACTCCTGCTTCCAAACCTGTCATAATATGTTATTGGTTGAGGCACCTGTGATGCATAGCAACCCTATATCCAGTAGCTCTGAACCCTTCCCTGTCCTGAGCCAGTCTCACTAATTCTGACACACCAACCCCCACCGCCCCAGTTACTGTATCAATCTATCTTATCCGGGGTCTCCTCCTGTCCATCTACTCTTCTGAGCATGATGTAACTTAATTAAACTAACTTACTCTAAACTAGTGAGAGTGGTTAAAAATACTTCTCTACCTTCACTTAAACTAGTTAGTACCATGACTATTGAGTCAATACAAATAAAAGCTAGTAGGTAAAGAAAAAGAACTCCTTTTTTATTAACATAAATAAAAGTTACATAAAAGGAAAACATGAAAATATGTAAGGATTTTAGTTTATTTATTTATGCCACAAACCAGGAAAAGAAGAGACCAGGAAACCTCAGGAAACATTGTACTCTCAGATTGTTAATTTCTTTCTTTGTAGATGTCCTTTTCCTTTGAGTAATGTGGATGATCCACACTGTTGAACACACTATACTATGTTTGGAGAAGCAGTAGTATAGGTTGGACCATCTGGTGGAAGAGTTTGTTCCTCCTTTTTTTTTTTTCAAACCTTGCCTGTGTGTTATGACATCATTCCTTATAAAGGTAGAGATAGATTATTGTGCACATATAACATAATGAATTTATATGAGATATAGTGACTATCCCATGAGTGAGGGAACAAGACATAATTTGGAGTTGGAGGCTAGAGTGATTTATGAAGGTCATTGTCTTACAAGTTCAGATGCTTTCCATATGGCGTTGGAGAACCCCCCTTATGTACTGTATGTATAAAACATATGTAGCAAATTAGTTTCACTTACATTTTCCCCCTAAATATGTTTTGGTTTAAAGATGACAGTGCCTTTTGTTTATCTCGTCTGTAAAATACTATGCTTTTTCCCTTCCCCCGCCCCAAGACAGTGGTTATTTGTTAATAAGGACTGAGAGTTTTTAAATGAAACAGAGAGAATCGAGTGTGAGCCCTTTTGACCTTGGGCCTTGCTGTGCTTTGGGTGCCAGAGTCTTCCATCTCATTGGATTTATGGCTTAACTTCTGTATCATGCTTAACTTGTATGTACTCAGCAGTGTGACCTTGTCTAGGGAAAGGAAAAACAAATTGTTCATTTTCCAGCTGTATAGCATATTATATTTCTATCTAATTGCATTTTCAAGTAGATGTGAAGATGTAACTACTTTCATTGAATAAGAAATTGCATTTGTTTAAAGAAACATAGTGAATGGATTAGGAATAATATTTTAAACTGAAATTATCTTATACTTAAAATAATAAGCTTTTGTTTTGCCTAAGCTTCTATCTCATTCAATGAATATTTCTTTGCATCATAATTTTGGTTATGAAGACTTTTGATATACATAGTCCCAGCCTCTAGTCCAATATTTCTATTCCTTTAAGAATTGTTTGACTTTGCAGTACTTCCCCCTAACCCCAATAGGATGTAAAACATACATATTTCATCTTAACACTAGACATACATGCATGGTTTTCCTAATTTTATTTGAAAATTTTGTAATGCAGTTAAATTTTTGGAAGCTGACTGGGATATTACCAACCCAAGGCCGGAAATAATTTCCACTATAACTCTTCAAGAAAGATATTACCTAAACGTTTCTGTTGGAGAAGAATTTCTTGCATGTTTAAACACCTATCTGGTTGAGTGAATGTAATTGATTTGTATCTCATTTATTACATAATTTTCCAAGCTGTAAAGTTTCTAAGTTACACATTACAAGAAATGTAACAATATTTTTTATTTTAAAAATCTCTAATAGTGTGCATTTGAAAAATAGTCTTTGAATATAAAAATACTATCTAAAAACATAACTTTTTAGTTGGACTAGAGCAATGCGTCTTAAAATTCATTAACAAGCCTTCGTGTGTCATTGAGTCAGAACTGACCCATTACTGACCCTTCAGCGTGTTTTGCAGTGGCTGTAAATTGTCAAGGAGGAGACTGTCACTCTTTCTCCCCCAGAGCAGATAGTAGATTCAAATTGCTCGAATTTGGGTTGACACCAAAACTGCTTAACATAGCTAGTTTCATTAACCATAGGAGTGCTAAATCAGAGTTTAGACAAAGACCATTTTCAGTTAAGATTTGATTGTTGTCTTTGTTGTTAATGTGCTGTCAAGTGATTCATAGTGAAACTGAGAACAGACCTGAATCCTGTCCTATCCTGTGCCATCCTTGCCATCTCTGATATACTTAAGCACATTGCTAAAGTCACAGTGTCAATACACGTCATTAGGCATGTTTCTCTTTTTCACTGACCCTCTACCTTTCCACTGTAAGAAATAGCCTCTCATAGCAACATGTCCAAAGTATGAGAGATGAAGCTTTGCCATTCTTGCCGCCAAGGAGCGCTCTGGCTGCACCTTTTCCAAGACATACCTGTTCCTTGCTTGGACAATTCAAGATATATTCAGTACTCTTCTCCAATACCACAGTTGAAAGGCATCAACTATTTTTCTTTTATTATTATTAATTGTCGAGCTCTCAGATGTATAATGTTGTTGTTATGTGCCATTGAGTCTCTTGTGACTCATAGCGACCATATGTAGAACAGCCCTAAACTCTGCTCTGTCCTGTGCCATTCGCACTGTCTCTGATACACCCATCCTGATTATTCCAGTCACTGAATCAATCCACCTCATAGAGGGTCTTCCCCTCCTGCACTGTCCCTCCACCCTACCAAGCATGATGTCCCTCTCCAAGGACCTGTCCCTCCTTACAACATGTCCAAAGTATTTTAGATGAATCCTCAGAATCCTTGCCTCCAAGGAGCCGCCCGGTTTAACCCTCTCCAGAATGAATATGTTTGTTTTCCTAGCAGTCCATTGTACCCTCAACACTCTTCTCCAGCACTACAGCTCAAAGGCATCAATTCTCCTTCTATCCTCCCTAGTCATTGTCCAACTCTCTGATGCAAAACAAGTGATTGTGAAGACCATGGACTGTATAAGACACACCTTAATCTCCAGAGAGACACCATTGATCTTAAATACTTTGGAGAAGTCCTTAACAGGAGACTTTCCCATCGCAATATATCTTGTAATTTCCTGGCTACTAAGAGTGTTGACTGTAGAGCCAAGCAAACTAAAGCTGTGAACAATCTCAATCTCTTCACCATCCATCCTGATGCTGCCAATTGAGCCTCAATCCATATTGAAAGCTGTAGTCCTTGACCTTCTGCAGCAAGTGCTTCAGGTCCTCCTCAGTTTCAGTAAGCAGGGTTGTATTATCTGCATAATGCAGATTGTTGATAGATCTTCCACCAATACTGGCACCACATTTCTCCTCATAGAGCCCAGCCTCCTGGAAAATCTGCTCTGCATACAGGTTGAAAAGGTATGGAGACAGGACACATCCCTGGTGTATGTCCCTCCCAATTTTGAACCATGCAGTGTTTCCTTGCTCTATTCTGATGACTGCCTCTTGGTCCAAGTATAGGTTTCTCATTATAAGTTATTGAAAATACCATGGCCTCTATCAGACATAACTTAGCCTTCAAACTGACATAACTGCTCATCAGAATTTGAGTCCCTGACAATTGCCTTGCCCAAAGCAAACCTTTTCCTGATCTCCTGATGCTGATTGTGGATTTAAGTAAAATAAATCATTAATGGTTTCAATCCTTTCAATCCTTCCATCTAACATGATGCTGCCTGTTAGCTCCGTGGTTAGAAACTTTGTTTTCTTGAAGTTAAGGTGCAATACATATTGAAGACTGAAGTTTTTGATCTTCTGAAGCAAACACTTCAAGTCCTTCTCACTTTTAGAAAGCAAGGTTCTGTCACCTATGTAACACAGGTTGTTGATGAGTCTTCTTCTTATGCAGATGACATTCTTCTTCATAAAGTTAAGCCTCCTGAATGATCTGTTCAGTTTATAGACTAAAAAAAAATGTATGGAGAAAGGATACATCTGTAATGCAGTCCTTTCTTGAATGTGCAGTGTTCCATTTTTCTGTTCTGACAACAGCTTCTTGATTTGGATACAGATTTCTTATGTATTCTGGGATTCTCATTTGTCTCAACTTCTCCAGAATGCTAAAGAGCAAGAACATTGGTCTAGTGACTAAGGTGCACCTGATTGAGGCCATGGTCTTTACAATTACTTGCTATGCATCAGAGAGCTGGACAATGACCAAGAATGGCAGAAGGAGAATTAATGCCTTTGAGTTGTGGTGCTGGAGAAAATACTGAACATACTATGGCCTGCCAAGAAAACAAACAGGTCTAACCTGAGAGGATGAAACTAAGCTGTTCCTTGGAGGCAAGGATTTTGGAACTCCATCTCACATCCTTTGGACATGTAGCCAGGAGGGACCAGTCTTTGAAGAATGATATCATGCTTGAAGGAGTTGAGGGATAGCCCAGGAGAGGAAGATCCCAGATGAGATAGATTGACACATAACTAGAATAATGAGGGTAGATGTGTCAGAGACAGTGAGATTGGCTAAGGATAGGGCAAAGTTCAGAGTTCTTGTGCATTGGGTCATTATGAGTCATAGCAGACTTGATGGTATATAAGAACAACAGCATCCGTAATTTATTGTGATCCACACAAATATCTTTGTATAGCCAGTAAAACAAAGATAGACTTATTGTGGTATTCCCTGCTTTAAGCCTTGAAGCCATCTGACATCAGCAGTGATGTCCCTCGTGCCACAGCCTCTTCTGAACCTAGTTTGAACTTCTGGCAATTCTCTGTCAACGTACTATTTCAGGCATTTTTTTCAATGACCTTCAGCAATTTTAAGGCAATAGCATGCATGTGATATTAATGTTATTGTTTGACAATTTACACATTCCATTTGATCACCTTTCTTAAGAATTGGAACAATTATGGATTTCTTCCAGTCATATGGTCTTCAAGCTTTCTGGTAGAGACTGGTGAGCACTTATAGGGTTGTTAGTTAAAGCATGTCAATTAGTGTCCCATATATTCCTGGGACATTATTTTTGTCAGAGTCTTCATAGCAGCTTGCACTTCTTCCTTTATTACTTTTGGCTCTTATTCATATGGTACATCCTGAATTTTTTTTAATTTGGTCAATTCTTTTTAATATAGTGATTTTGTGTATTCCTTTCATCTTCTTTTAATGCTTCTTAGATCATGGATCATGAACTAATTTGCCCATGGCATCTTTAAGTATTACAACTCAAGGTTTGAATTTGGTCTTCAGTTTTTAAACCCTGAGAAATGCCAAGGTAGGTCTTCTCTTTTTATTTTCTGATTCGGGCTCTTTTCACAGTTCATTATAATGCTTTGCTTATCTTCTAACGCTGCCCTTTGAAATTATTTATTCAGCTTTTTTACCACAAAACCCCTTCCCTTTGTTTTGGCATCTCAACACTCTAATGGGATTTTCATATTATCTCTTGTCATTTATTTTGACTTTCCCTTTTTTCACTGTCATTGTCTTGTCTTTCTTCTGTTCATAGATGATATCCTTGATGCCATCCCACAGCTCCTTTGATATGTGATCATTGATGGTCAATAACTCAAACTTGTTTTAATATCTTTTTAATTCAGGTATATATACAACTTAATGTCATATATAGGTTTCTGTGAATTTATTTAATCTTCCATTTAAAATTGAACTTGTGGTGGTCTATTCCACAGGCAGCATCTGGCCTGGTTCTGACTCTTGATGTTCAGTTTTCTCCAATGATTTTCCCTCCCTAAAGATGTAAAAGGTATTTAGTATGACTAAATAATTGAATGTATTAAATTAAATCATTCACTCTCCAACTTCATTTCTATCACCAAGTTTATAATTTCTGACTTTCCCCTATTTCCACCTTTTGCTTTCTAGTCACCTGTAATTATTAAGACATCTTGATTGCATGTTTGATCATTTTAAGAGAGGATGTGAGAAGAGACTGAGTATTGCAGTTGAATACCTAGAAAATAAAACAAAGGGGAGAGAATGACAAAGCTAAACAGTTGAACAGAAGATTTCAAAGAGCAGCTCATGGAGACAAAGTAAAGTATTATGAAAAAATGTGCAAAGAGCTGGAATCAGAAAATCAAAAGAGACAAACTTGCTCAGCATTTTCAAACTGAATGACCTGAAGAAGAAATTGAAGTCTCAAATTTCAATACTGAAAGATACTAATGACAAAATGATCCAGGAAGCATGGAAAGGAGATGAAAAGAATACAGAGTCATTGCACCAGAAAGAATTGGGTTACACATGTCAGTAAGAAATATTAATGTAAGTAGCACATGACCAAGAACCAATAGTAATAAAGGAAAATTTTTAGTTGCTCTGAAGGAATTAGCAAAAAATAAGGCCACAAGAATTAATGAAATACCAACTGTCATATTTCAACAAACATATGCAGCCCTGAATGTATTCACCAGGTTGTGCCAAGAAGTCTTGAGGAGAGCTACCTGGCCAACTAACTGGATGAAATCCAACTTTATTACTATTCCCAAAAAGGTGTTCCAACAGAATGTGTAAATTATTGAACAATATCACTAACATCACATGCAAGCAAAATCTTGCTGAAGATTATTAAGAAATGACTAGAACAGTACTTCAACAGAGAACTACCAAAAACACAAGCTGGTTTTTAAAAGGTCATGGCACTAGGGATATCACTGCTGATGTCAGATTTATCTTGCTTGAAAGCAGAAAGTCCCAGAAGGATGTCTATTCATGTTTTATCGACAATGCAAAAACATTTAACTGTGTGATCACAACAAATTGTGGCTAACATTGAGACGAATGGGAGTCCTAGACATTTGATTATACATATGTGAAATTTGTACCTAGTGTAAGAAGCTGTTGTTAGAAGAGAAGAAACAAAAAAAAATTTAAAAAAATAAAAAAAAAGAAGAGAAGAAACATGGTTCAATATCAAGGAAGGGTTGTGTTGAGAAGTATCAATTCTCCACATCTTTTCAATCTATTTGCTGAACAGACCATTCAGGAAACTGGGTTTTATTAAATAGAATGTGGCTTCAGGATGAGATAAAGACTCATCATAACTTGTGTTATGCAGATATTACAAGCTTACTCACTGAAACTTGAGGGGATCTTGAAGTGCTTGCTGCTGAAGATGAAGGACTGAAGCTTTCATTATGCATTGCATATCAATATCAAGAAAACAAAGATCCTTAGTGCTGTGTCAATAGTCAGCATCACGATAGATGGATAAAAGGTTGAGGTTTTTAACAATTTTAACTTCTCTTAATACACAATCAACACCCTGGGCACTAACAGTAAGGAAATAATAATACAAAGGCTAAAGAGTTAAGATGTCAATCTAGAGACCAAGGTGCATCCAATCAAAGCTATAATTTTTTCAATATTTGCTATTATCTGGACAACGACTAAGAATGGCAGAAGAATAGATGTCTTTGAGTTATGGTGCTGGAGAAGATTATTGAACATACAATACATTGACAAAAGAACAAACAAGTCTTTCCTGGACAGGATGACACTAGATTGTTACTTGGAGGCATGGATTTTGAAACTCCATCTCACGTACTTTGGGTATGTTGCCAGAAGGGGCCAGTACATGCATAAAGAAACCATGCTTGGAAACTGAGAAGGCCAGTACAAGAGGGGAAGACCCTGGAGAAGATGAATTGGCACAGTGGCTATGGCAATACGGTCAGGTGTGTTCGAGATAGTGAGGTTAATTCATAATCAACTTGAGGGCACATGACAATTATAACAACAACAATGACCACTGTTGAGGTGACTGATATTTGCCATCCTTTTTTGCAAGGTGTTTACAGACTCCAATCTCAGGTCACCAATGTTATACAGTAACTTAATTTCCTGTGAGACACTCAGGGTTTGCTGCATCAGGCTGTGTGAGCTATATAGTTTTTAAAGAAGGAATGAATTGTTCCTGAGAAGTTTTAACACTTATTCTAACAACTTCTTTACTAGATACTGTTTATTCCTGGTTAAAGAAGGGGTGCTGGTGTTTGGAATGTAGCTTTCTCAGACACATTAGGATTTACCTGGCATAATGAACCTGTCCTTTCATATAAGCAGGGAACTTTTGATTCTGCATAAATGGTTCTCCATTCTTCCTCTAGCAGACAGCTCACAGCTGTGAACTCTGTTTCCACAGCAAAGTCACTTGCTGCTACGTTATATGGTTTAGATGTGTGTGGAGGTAGTACGGTAGCAGGTCCTCTGGATGTCTTTCTCTTTGTTCTCTGTGTCCTGACTGTGTGTGCCATGTTCAGCAGATTTCAATGGGATCTTAGTAGACTTTGGAGACTGAAGAAGGAGGAAACAACTGAAGTTTGAACATCTGCTAGAGTCATGAATGACTTTAGGGATGAGCTCATCAGCAGGTAGGTCAACTAACTACTCAGCCCAGCTATCATCAGCCAGATTCACTACTGTTGCCCCAGTGAGAATTACTAATGTGTCTCAACGGACATGCATTTGGGTAGCCAGCCAAAGAGAATTCTTCTCTTGTCTAAGGGTGGGGGTGGTGCTAATGAGGTTAGAGAAGAACGGAAAATGTTAAAGGCCATTTATTAGAGGTACTCCCACCATGTTGTGCTAAACATGATAAAAACAAGCAAATAAACAAAACTCAGTCAGTGGGGAAGAACTCATTAGATCCTGTGGGAGTATATCAAACCCAAATTCTACGTCTTTTGTTTTTCTGAATAAAAGACTTTTTATTAGTAGTGTTCATCTTCTAATAATTATCATCTTAATGTAGACACCATATTACAGGTCAATACACCAACTTAAATTCTGTTCATACAAACAGAACCAAAAATTATTCTTACCAGAGGTTGCAGATACAGTTTTCTGGGTTTATGTTAATGTTTAAGAAAGATTTTAATGGTAGTGCTGAAGAAGAAAGGTTCAATTAAAGAGGACATTTTAATCTGACTTAGCAAAGACACCATTATTTCCAGACATATGGTTGGTATTGTTGTTGTTGTTATGTGCCGTCGAGTCGTTTGCGACTCATAGTGACCCTATGTACAACAGTCCTAAACCCTGCTCTATCCTGCGCCAACCGCACCGCCTCTGACACACCCATCCTGAGTACCCCAGTCACTGAATCAATCCACCACATAGAGGGTCTTCCCCTCCTGTGCTGTCCCTCTACTCTACCCAGCATGATGTCCCTCTCTAAAGACCTGTCTCTCCTTACAACATGTCCAAAGTATGTCAGAAGAAGCCCCAGAATCCTTGCCTCCAAGGAGTAGCCTGGTTTAACCCTCTCTAGGATGAATCTGTTTGTTTTCTTGGCAGTCCATGGTACATTCAGTACTCTTCTCCAGCACCACAGCTCAAAGGCGTCAACTCTCCTTCTATCCTCCCTAGTTATTGTCCAACTCTCTGATGCATAAAAAGTGATTGCAAAGACCATGGCCTGTATCAGGCACACCTTAGTCTCCAGAGAGACACCGTTGCTCTTGAGTACTTTAGAGAGGTTCCTAACAGCAGACTTTCCCATTGCAAAATGTTTTTTGATTTCCTGGCTGCTGATGCCAAAAGTGTTGACTGTGGAGCCGAGCAAACTGAAGCTGTGAACAATCTCAATCTCTTCGCCATCCATCCTGATGCTACCAATTGGTCCAGTGGTGAGAATCTTTGTCTTCTTGACACTGAGCTTCAGTCCATACTGAAGGCTGCAGTCCTTGACCCTCTGCAGGTTGGTATTACAGACCAAAAAAAGACAAAAAAAAACAAAACACCGAAACAAACAAACCAAAACCCAAAACCAAAACTGATCATTCTCAAACTATGCTCATAGACAACGCTAGTCTTCACTAACATGGCTGATAGCTTAAAGCTGGGCAAAGTTGTTTTTCTCTGATTCACAAATTATTAAGCAAAGTATGGGGAAAAGGTAATATCACAGCTACAATTTTTTATTTTATCACAGCTATACTTTTTATTTTAAATCTTCTATTTTATTGAACATTTCCCTCATTTTTGCTAAACCAAATGTGAAATATTTTCTAGTGATTAGTCTTTAGTGACGACCAATACAAAACAAGCAAATCAAAGTTTCACCATCCTTGCTTCAAAGGGACATTTTCATTCTATTTGGATCATCTGAGTATATTTTTATTAATCGATGCTATTGTTATTGTTGTGTACCACCAAGTCAACTACAACTCAAAGTGACTCTATGAACAATAATTCTAAATCTTGCCATATTCTGAGCTAACCTCATATACTTGAAATACCTGACTTCATTGCCACAGTTACTGTGTCAATTCATCTCATCCTGGGTCTTCCTCTCTTTTTTTAAACCTCTATCCTTCCAAATATGGTATTGTCTCCAAGGAATGGTCTCTCCTGGCAACATACCCAATTTGTGATAGAAAATTTCAAAGTCCTTGCCTTCAAGGAGCAACCTAGTTTCACCTTCTCCAGGATAGACACGTTCTCTTTGCAAGCCACGGGGATGATCAATCCTTATTCACTGTCCAGCTCTCAGATGTATAATAAACCATTGAGGAGACTATGACCTGGACCAGGTATACCTTAGTCTCTGTCATCAGATAATAATGTCACTGATATCATTGCTCTTTACCACTCAGGAGAGTTTCCTGGCAGCAGATTTTCCCAAAGCAACTTGTCTTTCTATTTCCTGACTGTTGGTACCAAAGATGTTAATTGTGGATCTGAGCAAGATGAAATTATTGACAACTTCAATCTCCTCTCCATCTGTCACGATGCTGCCAATTGGCTCTGTGGTGAGAAACTTCGTTTTTTTGATACTGAGATGCAATTCATATTGAAAGCTGGAGTTCTTGACATGTAATAAATGCTTCAAGTCATCCTCGGTTTTGGCGATCAAGGCTGTGTGATCTGCATAACAGGTTGTTGATGTATGCTTGTCCAATCCTGATGCTGCATTCTTCTTCATAAATTCCTCCCGAATGATTTCTTCAGCATAAAGATTTAGAACGTATGGTGAAAGGATATATCTTTGATTCACTCCTTTCTTTATTTTGAACCATACAGTGTTCCACTGTTCTGCTTGGACAACAGCTTCCTGATTTAGATTTCAGATGAGCACAATCAAATGCCTAAGATTTCCATTCTTTTCAATGTTAGCCACAATTTTCTGTGATCCATGCAGTCAAATATCTTTGCATTATTGATAAAATGCAAATAGATATCCTTCTGGTACTTTGTACTTTCAATCAAGATCCATCTGGCATCATCAATAATACTGTTACTGACAGACTCTTCTGTCCCTTGCTTGTATTTCTGACAATGCTCTGTCAAAATACTGTTCCAGCTACTTTGAATTATCAATATACTGTTCCAGTTGCTTCAGCAAGATTTTGTTTGCATGTGGTGTTGTTTGAAAATTTTCATACTCTATTGGATCACTGTTCTTGCAAATGAAAATATATATAGGTCAATTCCAGTCAGTTGGTTAGGTAGCTGTCCTCCAGATTTATTGGAACAATCTGGTGAGTGCATTTAGGGCTGCATCTGTCTGTGGAAATATATCAATTGGTATTCCATCAATTCCTGGGGTCTTATTTTTTGCCAATTCCTTCAGAGCAACTTGAAGTTACTCCTTTTCTTACTATGGGTTCTTGATCATATTATTTTATAATTATTAATGATGTTATAACTCATCTCATAGGTAGAGATTTAACTCCCTTCTTAGCTGCATTGAAGGGATAATAACAATTAATATGCAGGTTTATATAGAGAGATTATATGTTGGAAGTTCCAGCACCTTACTGCCAATGTATGAGTCATATTTTCCATATTGCAGCCAATTGGTTGCATACCTCAGTGATGGAAAACACATTTTATAGTAGTATATTAGAGTGGAAAAAAGTCATAGATAAAAATAAATAGTGATTAAAATGCTACTAATAGGCTGAACTATACTATGTGGACTGAAGCTCAACATCCAAAAGCAAAAATTCACACCACTGGGCAAACTGACAGCACAATGATAGATGGAGAAGAGATTGAGGTTCTTAACAATTTCAGCTTACTCAGTTCCACAATCAATATGCTTGGCATTTGCAGTCTGGGAATCAAACGATGAATTGCATTAGGAAAATCTGCTGTCAAGCACCTCTCCAGAGTACTAAAAAGCAGCTATGTCAGTCTAGAGAGTATGGTGCACATGATCCGGGCCATGGTCTTCACAATTACTTGCTATGCACCAGAGAGCTGGACAGTGACTAAGGATGGCAGAAGATTGGATGCCTTTGATTTGTAATACTAGAGAAGAGTCTAGAAAATATCATGGACTGCCAAGAGAACAAACAGGTCTGTCTTGGAGAGGGTGAAACCAGGTTGCTCCTTGGAGGCTAGGATTTTTCATCTCTATCTCACATACTTTAAGCATGCATCCAGGAGGGATGAGTCTTTGGAGAAGGACATCATTATTGGAAAGGTAGAGGGACAATGCAAGAGAGGAAGACACCGGATAAGATAAGTTGACATAGTAACTGGGAAAATGAGAGTAGGTGTATCAGAGACAGTGAGATTTGCTCAGGATAGGGCAAATACACAGGAGCCAAAATATGACATTGATTTCATCCCACCTGAATTTCAGAATCATCTCAGGAACAGGTTTGAGGCCTTGAACACTAATGAGTGAAGACCAGATGAGTTGTGGGAGGATGTCAAAGATATCATCCAGGAAGAGTGTAAACGGTCATTACAAAGACAGAAGAGGAAGAAAAGACCAAAATGGA
>NW_006399762.1:27585773-27652320 GCF_000299155.1 Elephantulus edwardii
CATCCTAGAGATGATTAAACCAAGCTACTCCTTGGAGGCAAGGATTCTGGGGCTTCGTCTGACATACTTTGGACATGTTGCCAGGAGGGACGGGTCCTTAGAGAGGGACATCATGCCTGGCAGGGTGGAGGGACAGTGCAGGAGGGGAATACCCTCTATGAGGTGGATTGATTCGGTGACTGGGGTAATCGGGATGGGCGTGTCAGAGGCAGTGTGATTGGCGCAGGATAGAGCAGGTTTAGGACTATTGTACATAGGGTCGCTATGAGTCGCTAACGACCCGAAGACACATAACAATAACAGGGCAGAGTTCAGAGTTCTTGTACAGAGTTGTTATGAGTAGCAGGTAACCAGACAGCAAATACAACAACAAGAATAAGCTGAAGTATAATATAGTACTATGGGACCGTGAAAATTGCCTACTGAAATGCTCTTAGAATTATTACATCAGTGTTTTAACCTTTTAAGTACTTTCTTTTTCCCCCTCTGTTTGATTTTTTTAATTTTAATCTTTTTATAAAAATAATTTTAATGGACATTTACAGAGATTTTGGATTTTCATTTTTTCACTGCTACACTTCTCTCCCTGCCCAGGCCTCCTCCCCCCTCCAGTTCGCTCCTCTCTTTGAAAAGTAAAAGATACACTCCCTCCCTGGTACACAATCCCCCCACACCCCACCCATCGCTCCAAGTACATTCCACTATGCAACCTTAATCGTGGACTCTTGTTTTCCGATCATATTATAAAGTGCTATAAAGCATCATTGCTGTAAAGTTGGAATTGATTCATAGCTTCACCAGGCTTTCCAAGGCAGTAAATCACTTAGAAACAGATTGTCTATCTTTCTCTTACACTGCAGTTGTGTATTTATGCTTTGATCCTTTGGGTTGGAAGCACTAGGTTATCTTTAATTGTTTTTTAATAAAAAATTTATTTTACACTAGTTTACTTAGAAAGTTTGCATACATTGCTTTTCACACCAGATCTTTCTCATTTCCTTTACCTCCCTCTCTCTCCACGCATCAAATTGTGCTATCCTATGGTTAACCCCCACCTCCTCACCTCTCTGTTCCCACCTTCCCCCTTTGGGTATTCATATTCAGTCTACAATGGTTTTATACAGTATTTGTCCTTATGGGACTGAGTTATTCACTTATCATACTACTCTCCAGTCCCTCCCAAGTTAGGTAGTAATTAACAAAATCATTGCTCCTGCATGCTGTATAGTGTTCTATGCAGCATAATTTCTCAATTCATTCAATGTGGTTGGACATTTGAGATGCTTCCATGTTCTTGTGATGGTGAATAATGCTGCTACGAACACTGGTCTACAATTCTCTGTTTGTACCTCAGTTCTCATTTTCTCAGAGTATATTCTAAAGAGTGGAAAAGCTGAGTCCAATGGAATTTCTGTGCTGAGCTTTTCTGAGGAAACGTCAAACTGCCTTCCAGAGTGGTTATGCCATTTTACAATCCCACCAACAATCTCTCTACAACCTGCTAGACAGTTATTATTTGCTGTCATATTAAACTTTGCCACTGTTACTAGAGTAAGATAGTGTCTCATTGTGGTTTCGATATGCATCTCTTATTGACAATGATTTTGAGCATGTGTCTGTAGGCCATCTGAATATCTTCCTCTATATAAAGTCTTTCATGTCTTGTGCCCATTTTTTAATTGGTCTTTATCTTGTGGAAGCCCTCTAGGATTCTGTAACTTTTGATATGAGACCCTTGTCTAAAATGGTATTGCCAAATATTTTTTCTCAGTCAGTAGATTTTATTTTTCACTCTGTTGGAAAAGGTTTTGATGTGCACAGGGATGTAAGCTTTAGAAGGTCCCATTCATCAGTTTTATCCACTCCACACTGTGCCTTTCTGGCTGTATTCAGCAATCTCTTTATACCCTAGGCAAGGCCATCAATTTGGTTGTTGTTGTGTTACCAAGTTAAGTACAACTAATAGAGACCCTGTAAACAACAAATCTAAACAATGTCTTTTCCTGTCCTTATCATCTCTGATACACTTGATTACATTACAGCAACCACTAGTCCATCCTAATGAGGGTCTTCCACTTCTCTGGTCCTTCATCTTTCTGAACTTGATCCCCTTTCCTTGTGCTGGACAAGTGGTACAGAAGACACACATCTCATAGTCATTTGTAGCCTCTCCTAATAACATTTGTAAAATATGTGAGATGAAGCTTCTCTATCTTTTCGTCTAAGGAGCACTCTGACTGTATTTTTTCCAAGTCATATCCTTTTGTTCCTTTGTCAGTCCATGGGACACTCAGAACTTTTCTGTAACACCATGACTCAAAGGCATTAGTCCTTCTTCTGTCATCCTAAATCATTGTCCAACTCTCAGATACAAAGGAAAGTATTGAAAATGTTTTAACTTGAAACAGTCAAACCTTGGTCCTTAAACTGAAATTATTGCTCTTCAGTACTTTGGAGAGGTCCTTGACAGCAGACTGACTTTCTCAGTAAAATACATCTTCTGATTTCTTAGCCATCATAGGAGTCATTATTGAGGCTTCCTCTATTTTTGCAGCTAAGAAGGGGAGGTCCTCATTCTTGTTAATTGGTGGTAAACCAAGAAGAAGAACTCTAATGTGTTGAGCTCCGAGACATTTTCACTATTTCTCAAGTGTGCTTGCTGAAGATCACCTACTAATTACTTACACTATTTTGTATTTGATCTAACACATCAATCTTTTAAGTGGTGACAATTAATATTACTAAAGTTGGTTACTACATACTTACACTTCCCTTTACAGAAACTGACTTTTCTGTTTCTTGAATCAGTGTTGCCATTGGACAGTTTCCCTAAAGTGGCCTTCATTGCTTATTTAGATTAAAAACATAAATGGTCTTTGAGGCTATGCTTGAAAATAAAACTGTGTTCATATTTTTCATTAAACTCATTCTTCCCCCTTAACAGCTGGGTTTCTTTCTTTTAAATTTTCAACTTTTAAAGGCATGTCCCTTTTCACTTGTTTTGTGTTAATGTTTTTCAGAAATGTTCATTAAGTGGATCAATTTTTTCCACCCCTTTCAACACTAGAAAAGAAAACAAGTTGAATCATGTCAAAAGCAAGTAGTCCACAGGGATAATAACAAGCATAATGTTCTTTCTGGATATAATTTAAAAATTTGAGGGCGTATAATTTTCTGAATTCTATAGAGGCTTGTTAAATACCATTAGGGAAGCAAAGTTTATTATATAGAAACCAAAATGTATATTTTTATTTGGAGACCCTCAACTTTAAAGAATTTATATTTTTTATAATAGTGCTTACTGATTCAGAAATGTTAATTTTAACCTCAGGTTAAAATGTTACGAATCAAAGAATCTGTTAATAATATAATGAGTCTATTTTAAGATTTATTACTTTTGTAATTCATAATAAACTTGTTTTCAAATATGAAATGAATTATCTCATGACTTATACTAAATAGTTAAATATATAGAGTTACTAAATAGTTAAATATATTGTGTTTGTGGAAATGTATACTAACAAAATTTCAAAGTACCTCATTGCCTTTGCTTATAGGCAGCTACTAATAATGTATTCTTGAAAGGGTAATCTTAGCTTAGGAATTATTTAGAAATTATACAAGAATGTTATGAGGTGGGATCCCTCTAATATAAGTCTCTGTTGAGTCATTAAAAGTTATTTATTATATCTTTTCTGGTATTGCATATGTATCTGCACACACTTATGCACATATACATGTTTGTTGTTGTTGTTAGTGCCAACAAGTCGAGTATGATCCATAACAACCAAATGAACAGCAGATTCGAACCTTGTCCTATCCTGTGCCATTTTCACACTTCTTGACACATTAAAGCCCATTGCAGAAGTCACCATATCAATCTACCTGATCAAGAGTCTACCTCTACTTTACCAACCCTCTGCCTTTCTGAGCACCATGTCCCTCTCCAAGGAATATACAATATGCGATATGCCCGAAGTACGTGAGATAAAGCATCATCATCATTGCCTCCAGAGAACATTCTTACTGCATCTTATCTAAAACATATTTGTTTGTTCTTTTGGCAGTCCAAAGGATGTTTAGTGCTCTTCTTCAGCACCACAACTCAAAAGCATAAATTATTCTTCTGTCATCTGTAGTCATTGTCCAGCTCTCAGATGCAAAACAAGTGTTCAGAAAGACCATGACCTGAATCAGATATACCTTAGTCCTCAAACTAATAGCATTACTCCCTAATAATGTGGAGAGGTTGCAGACCTTCCCAGTGCAGTAAGTCTTCTGATTTCCTGACTGCTGGTTTCAAGGGTGTTAATTGTGGATATAAGCAAGTTGAATTTGTTGGCAGGTCCAATCTTTTCTCCATATATCATGATGATCCTATATATCCTACATGCCCATTGGTAAGAATCGTTATTTTCTTGACATTAAAATGCAATCCACATTGAAAGCTGTATTCTTTGATCTTCTGCAAAATATATATATATAATATATTAATTCTATATTATACAATATATCTTATCTCTTATATCTATACACACACATACATATAAGCAACTCAATGGCACATAACAATAACAACAAATACACACACACACACATAGTTACTGTAATAACAACAAATATACACACACACACACACACACACACACATAGTTACTGTTTTGTGCTGTCAAATCTACTATTACTCAAAGCAACCTTACACACAATAGGTCTGAACCCTGCCCTATCCTGATCCAATCTCACTCTGACATACCTACCCCCATTACATCAGTTACTGTGTCAATTCATTTCATCTGTGGTCTTCCTCTTCTGCCCTGTCCCTCCACATTTCCAAGCATGGTGTTCTCCAAATATTGGTCCTTCCTGGAAACATGCTCAAAGTATGTGAGACAGAGTTTCAAAATCTTTATCTCCAAGGAGCATCTTGGATTCTCCTTCTCCAAGAAAGAATTGTTTGTTCTCTTCATAATCCATGTACAATTCAGTGTTTTTTTTCCAGTACCACAACTCAAAGGCATCAATTCTACTTCTGTTATCTTTAGCCATTGTCCAACTCTCTGATGCATAGCAACAAAATGCAAAGACCACGGTCTGGTTTGTATGTTTTCCATTGTCTTTTATGCTTCATTGACATGTATGGAACTGTATGATTAGTGAAGCAAAAACTACTTGATTTGAATAAAGAATCTAAAGCAAACTGGTTGTTGTTGTTTACCATCAAGTCAAAACTGACTCATAGTTAACCCCTCAGAAGGTTTTCAGAAGCAGCTAATTGAATGGAGATTGTCCATCTTTATCCCATGTAATCAAACTAGTATGTACACTAAATTCACACATGACAGAAATATGTGTATATATTATTCATAGAAAATACCTTATAAAAGAAACATAAACACAGAATCTACACATGGATTTCACCTGATGGGATGCACAGGAATCAGTTTGATTACATCTGTGGAAGGAATCATTGGAGAAGTTCAGTATTAGCAGTGAAAACTAGGCCAAGTGCCGATTGTGGAACATACCATCGACTCCCCATATGCAATTTAAAATTAAAGCCAAAGAAAGTCAAATCAAATCCACAGAAATAAAAATTTGACCTTGATTCTATCCTACCTGAATTTAAAAACCAAATCAGGAACAAGTTTGAGGTCTTGAACCTAATGAACCTTCATTTATTAGTGACAAGATGAGCTGCGGGAGGATATCAAGAGTATCATCCAAGAAAAATACAAAAGGTCATTACAAATAAGAAAGAAGAAAGACAAAAATAGATGTCGGAATATTAGAGCACTGAGAAGCAAAGGGAAAAAATCAGTAATTTAAGCAGCTGGATAGAAGATTTCAACGGACAACCTGGGAAGGCAAAGCAATGTATTATAATGAAATGGGCAAAGAATTGGAGTCCAAAATTCCTAAGGGCCATACTCTCTTGGCATTTCTTAAGCTGAAGGAACTAAAGAACAAATTCAAACCTCATGTTGCAATACTTAACAATGCTATGGGTAGAATATTGAATGATCCAGGAAATATTAAAAGAAGATGGAAGGAGAATACAGCCACTGTACCAAAAAATTGGCGGAAACAGAGGAATAATAAAAAAAAAATAACATATACTCAAGAGGCAATGGTGATGAAGGAGGAAGTTCAGGCTGCTCTGAAGGACTTGGCATAAAATAAAGCTCCAGGAATTGATGGAATACCAACTGACATATTTTAACAAACAGATGGACGTGCTCATCAGGTTGTGCCAAGAAATCTGGAAGACAGTTATATGGACAACTGACTGGAAGAGATCCAAATTTATTCCCATTCCAAAAAATGGTGACCTGACAAAGTGGAGAAATTACAGTACATTATCACTCATATCACACACTCGTAAAATCCTGCTGAAGATTATCCAGAAACAATTGAAACAGTACATTGAGGGAGGACTGCCAGAAATAGAAGCTGGGTTTAGAAGAGACATTTTCACCAATGTCAGATAGGTGTTGTCCAAGAGCAAAGAGTACCAGTGGGATATCGATCTGTGTCTCATTGACTATGCAAAGGTATTTGATTCTGTGGATCATAATAAACTGTGGTTAACCTTTAGGAGAATGAGAATTACAGAACTTGATTGTGTTTATGTGAAACCTATATATTTATGTGGACCAAGAAGCAGTCCTCAGAACAGAGCATGAAAACACTGTATAGTTCAAAATAAAGAAAAGAGTGTTTCAGCAATGAGTCCTGTCTCTATATCATTTCAATCTATATGCAGAACAGATCATTTGGGAGGCTGGACTTTATAAGGAGGAATGTGGCATCAGGTTGGAGGAAGACTTATCAACAACCTACATTATACAAATGACAAAACCTTGCTGCTGAAACTGAGGAGGACCTGAAGCACTTGCTGGAGATCAAGGACTGTAGTTTTCAATATGAATTGAAGCTCAACATCAAGAAAACAAAGATTCTCACCACTATGCCAGTTGGCAGCACCATGATAGATGGAGAAGAAACTGAGGTTGTTAACAATTACACTTTGCTTGACTCCACAATCAACATTCTTGGTAAAAGCCGTAAGAAAAAAAAACACAACAAAAATCAAACAAACAAAAACAAACCCAAAAGACATTCCATTAGGTAAATCTGCTGTCAAGGATCTTTCCAGAGTACTGAGAAGCAAAAATGCCAGTCTAGAGTCTAAGGTGCACTTGAGCTAGGTCATGGTCTTTGCAATTACTTGCCATGAATCAGAGAGCTGGGCAACCACTAAGGATGGTAGGAAGAAGAACTGAAGCCTTTCTGTTGTGGTGCAAGAGAAGAGTCTTGAACATTCTATGGACTGCCAAGAAAATACACATGTTTGTCTTGGAGAAAGTGAAACCATGTTTCTCCTTGGAGGCTAGGAATTTGAAGTTATCTAACATACTTTGGGCGTGTTGCCAGTAGGGACATATCCTTGAAGAAAGACATCATGCTTGGAAATGTGGAGGGACAACGCAGCAGAGGAAGAAGACCCTGAATAGGATTGCATTATACAGTAATTAGGGCAATGAGAGTAGGTTTGTTGGAGTCAGTGAGACTGGATTAGGACAGGGAAGGCTCCAGAGCTGTTGTACATAGGATCGCTTTAATCGTAAGCGACTTGACAGCACATAACAACAACCACACACACACACATCTAATAATTTTTGTTTAATTAATCATATAGTTCCATTATGCCTGAATGAAAACATACAAGAATGAGAGACATAATTACTGTCAGCAATCTTCTCAAGAAATTCTCTATAGCTATTTCCCGTGTTTCCTAATAATTACAAAATAATCTACAAAAGCCTTTTAATGAATGAACTTAAGAGGCTTCTTTTGAAATCTAAGTTTCTGCTCAATATTTCAAATCCAAATAACAGGAAATTATTTTTTTCCACATATTCAGAGATCATAGACTTTATAAAGTTGAGTAGATTAGGTTCACTAGATCCAGTCTTGAGGAACATGTCCATTCTTGCACCACAAAGATCACTGCTTGACCTCAATCAATGGGTATGTTCTTTATAGTGTACTGTCTCCAATGAGTTCCTAAGCAATACTCCATGTGTTGCATAATTTCCTGTGAGTACTTTACCTAAGATTCAGCTAATAAGTTTTAATGGGTGAAACGGAGATGAACATTAGAAGATCTTCATTCTATTTTGCATTGTAAGGCCTTTGCAGAGTAGCCTGGTCTACTTAAATCTTGACTTCCATTTGTAAAATAAAATATTTTTAGCCTTCTACACAGGGATGTGACAAGGATCAAATGAGATAATTTACGTTCTTTATAGGCTTGACATTCTAAAATTTAAGTTGCTGCTATGATTGGTAATACAGAACTGAAAGACTTAGCCTCTTCTTTCAGTCTCTTGTGGTTAAGTTTTGCTTACTTTGGCATTCTGCCTTTCCTTACTACGGTTGCTGTGGTGGATGGAAGACCTGCTTCATGGTGTGCTTCTCTGCTTGATATAAATTTTCCTTCAAGTTAATTGATAATTCTTGAAAAAGTTCCTTCATTTCTCAGTCAGTAAATTTTTCTAAGAGCCAAGTTTTCAACAAATGAAAAAAAATATGATTATTATTCTAAGTCTTATACAGTTTTTATTTCATATGTATTGAAGTTCAAACTACCTCCTGTTTCCTACTGCTGTTGGTGGCTTGTGCCATCAAGTCAGCTAAGGCTCCTAACTATCTTATGAACAACAGATCTAAACTTTGCCCTATTCTGCACCATCCTCGTGGTGTGCTTGAGCTTGTTGTAGTAACTATCTCAATCTCTTTTATAGGGTATCTTCTTCTCTCAGACTTCACTTTTCCCAGGACTAGAACCTTCTGAAAACATGCCTTAATTATGATAGAGGCAATTTCACCAACCTTGCTTCTAAGAAGCATCCTGGTCGTAGTTCCTTCAAGACAGATTTGTTTGTTCTTTTGGTGGTCTATGGTTCAGTATTCTTTGCCAGTACCTCAACTCAAAGGAATCAGTTTTTCTTCTATTATCCTTACTCATTTTCAACTTTCAGATGCTTAGGAAGTAATTGAAAACAACATGGCTTGGATCAGGCACATCATAGTCTTTGACATTTTGCTCTTTAGCACTTTGGAGAGATCATTGACAGCAAATTTTTAAAAAAAGTATTTTGATTTTTTAAAAAAACTTCTGTTATCATGGAGAGGTCTCTGACAGTGGACTTGCCCAAAGCAATGCATCTTCTGACCTCTTAGCTTGCTGATATCAGGGGTGTCGATTGTGGAACCATGTAAGATTGTGGATCCAACTAAAATGAAATTGTTTACAACTTCAATAGATGAAACTCATGGTTGCTGTGATGCTACACACTTTGACACTGATATGTCAAATGCAATAATGGTTTCCCATGATGGACAGTGTTTGGTGGAGTTTCCTGAATAAAACAAACTTGGAAGCTGGAGTGGCATCCACTTCTGATATAGCTTGCCTCTGTAAACTCTATGGACTTAGAGAAATGATGAAAGTCATACAAATGTTCAGGTCTTTTGTTCTTAGGGTTGCTATGAGTCATCTATAACTTGATGGTACTAAACAACAACATAGAGAGAGCTCATTTGGCCTAGTGGATGAAGAAATGTTCAAAATCCCTAGCTCTAAGAGAGATGCAAATAAAAACAAATACAAGATATCATCTCACCCCAGTAAGAATAGCAAAATTTTAACAGAACAGCAAACAACAAATGCTAGTGAGGTTGTGGAGAAACTTGTACCATTATTCATTGTTGGCGGGAGTGTAAAATGGTGCAACAATTATGGAAGGCAGTATGGTTCTTTTTCAAAAGTTGCGAATAGAATTACCATTTGACCAAGCAATTCCAATACTGGGAATACACCCTAAAGAAACCATAACAGAAACCCAAGCAGATATATGCACACCCATGTTTATCATGGCTTTTTTCCACAATAGTAAAGAGTTGGAAACAACCAAACATCCATCACAAACAATGGATAGAGAATCTATGGTTTATTCACATGATGGAATACTACACTGCATTGAAAACCAAGGAATTAATGAAATATTATACAAAATGAGTGACCCTGGAGAACATTATGTTGAGTGAAATATTTCAGTCACAGAAGGACAATTCCCAAATAGTGTCACTATTGTAAAATGGAACTGACATCGGGGCTGGGATGGAGACTGAGAAAGACGGGATAAATTAAATATACTGCATTGAAACAGATGAGGGAGAGAACTGTTTAAAAAGGATGTATGTTTAGGTATTATTGTTATGACAGGAGTCCAGAATGAAGGCTACACAATGGAGTGGACTTTGGGGGAGGGATTGTATAACAATGAAAGAATTTTTCTTTTGCTATTCAAAGAGAAGAGTGAACTGGGGGGTGGGGGAAGACGTGGTCTGGGAGAAATGTGCAACAATGAATGAATGGAAATCCAAAGTCTCTGTAAACTTTCATTAAAATTAATAATTAAAAAAAGAAAGAAAGAAAAAAAAAGAAAGTTATGCTATCAAGCCAAATGTGGATGATTTTAATCTGTGGCTCTCATGCCTGGTTTGTTTTTGGTCAAACATCCTTTTAAGTGGTATAGCACTGTTCTGTCCATTTGTTGTGGTAACTCTTGGTTGCTGTGATGCTAAACACTGTGACACTGATATGTCAAATGCAATAATGGTTACCCATGGTGGACACTGTTTGTTGGAGCTTCCCAATTCAAATAAGCTTGGAAGCAGGAGTGGTATCCACTTTTGAAAAACCTTGCCTTTGTAATCTCTATGAACTTGGAGAAACGATGAAATTTATAGAAGTGTTTAGGTATTTCATTCATCGGGTCACTATGAGTCATCTTCGACTCAAATGACACTTAACAACAACAACAACAGCATCATGGATTGCCTGTTGGTCCAGTGCTGAGAATTTTTGTATTCTTGATATTGAGGTATAGAATGTATATTGAAGACTGGTGTTGAGATATAGACTCCATAGTGAAGAATGTATAATCTTTGATCTTCTACAAGTATTTCAAGCCCTCTGCACTTTCAGCAAACAAAATTGCATATCATCTTAGTAGCATAGGCTGTTGATGACTCTTCCTCCAATTCTGATACCATCTTCTTCCTCATATAGTCCAGATTTTTTTAATGATTTATTCAGCATACAGATTGAATATCTTTCCTGATTTTAAATAATGTAATGTTCTCTTGTTCTGCTCAGACAAAGTTTCTTGGTAAAAGTATAAGCTTCACATGAGCCCAAATAGGTATTCTAGAATTTTCATTCTTTTCAGTGTTATCCAAAATTTGTTATAATCCACACAGTTAAATGCCTTTGCTCAGTTGAGAAAACATACGTAGATACTGTTCTGGTACTCTTTAAGTGCAGTCAAGATCCATCTGACATCAGCAATAAGATCTTTTATGCTCTTACCCATTCTGAATCCAGCTTGAATTTCTGGTAGGTCCCTGCTGATGTACTTTCCAGTAATTTTTAAATAATCTTCAGTAATCTTTTATTTCCATGCGATATGAATGATGTTCTTCAATAATTTCCACATTCTCTTGGATAAGTTTTCTTAGCTATAAGAAGAAATATGGATAGTAAACCTATGAACAACAGATCTGAACCCTGTCCTACCCTGTGACACCCTTACCATCTCTGATATACTTATTCCATATTTGCAGTCACTGTGTTAGTCCATCTCACTGAGGGTCTTCCTCTTTTTTGCTTACCCTCCACCTTTTCCAAGGAATCTATGATATCATTTTCCAAGGAATAGTCGCTCATAACAACATGCCCAAAGTATGTGAAATAAATTTTCACCATACTTGCCTCTAAAAAGCACTATCCCAGTCATATCTGTTTGTTTTCTTGGCAGTGCAAGGGACACTCAGCATTCTTATCCAACACAACCCAATGGCACCAATCTTTCTTCTATTATCTTCATTCATAGTCTAGCTCTCAGATGCTTAGCAAGTGATTTAAAAGACCATTGCTGAATCAGGAGTTTCTTGGTCTAGATATAGATTTTGTATAGACACAATAAAGTATTCTGGAATTCCCATTTTTCTCAATAATAGCCATAATTTGTAATTATCCACACAGTCAAGTACCTCTGTACAATCAATAAAGCACAACCACTCTTCAGGTATTCTTTGCTATCACCCAAGATCCATCTGATATCAGGATTATATCCTTGGTGCCGTGGACTCTTCTAAACCCAGCTTGAATGTTCTTTTTTAAACATTTTTAATTGGTTTGCGTGTATTAATTCATATCATTATGTTTTGTACATTAACTTTATACTTTATATGATTGTATATATTTTATAAAATTAATACCGCAGTAAGACTGGTTCAGGATATGGCGGGGTTCAGAGCTATTGTACACAGGGTAACTATGATCTTAGGTGACTTGATGGAGCATAACAACAACAACAACATATCTATTATCACTTTGTCTTTTCAAATCCCCATTAAATATTTGCCATTTCCCATTTTCTTGCAGCATGAACTTCTGGCAGTTTTCTGTTAATGGGTGTTTGTATAGACATTTTTTTACAACCTTCAGAAATATTTTGTTTGCATATTATATTAATGATATTTCCCCTCAAATTTCCACATTATATAGATCACTTTTCTTGGGAATGGGAGCAATATGAATATCTTCCAATCAGTTGGTCAGGTACCTTTCTCCCAGATTTTCTGGCACAGACCGGTGAGCATGCCCAGGGCTTCTTGAGCTATTTGGAACATGTCAATTGGTATCCCATCGATTCTTGGGGCATTATTTTCTGCAAATGCCTTAAATGCAGCTTAGACTTCTTTCTTCATCACCATTGACTCTTGATTATATGCTACTTCCTGAAATCTTTTTTGTTTCAACCAATTCTCTTTTTCCCCCTACTAATTTATTTATAGGATTCAAATACAAATTTGAACAAATTCTTTCAATGTCCTTCACCCCCTCACCCATTAAATTGTGCAACCCAGAGAGTCATCTCCATTTTCCCTGCACATCCACATCCCTCTGTTTCCAGTCTCTCCTACCCCTCCTGGATCCTTTTTCTACAAACATAGTTTATACAATATTTATCCTTATGGAACTGAGACTGGAGACCACTATGTTGGTTTCAACCAATTCTTTTTGGCAGAATGACTCTATATATTTACTCCATATTCTATTGATGTTTCTTGTATACTTCAATATTTTCCCCACAGAATTTCTCTGTCTTGAAACTTGAGGCTTACATTTGTTTTTCAGTTCTTAAGTCCTTTCCTTTTTATTGTCCTTCTTGAGCTTTTAGCACAGTCTGTTATAATTTTTTTGTCTTCTTGAGCTGCCCTTTGAAATCTTCTGTTCATCTCTTTTGCTTTGAAATCTCCTCCTATTGTTCAGCTTCTTGCTACACCATCTTCTGACTAGGAGAAGCCAGCCAAAATGGTTGAAATCATCTTTTCTGGGAGAAATCAGTAGACACATGTGAACTCTGCTTGATATCTACACACTTGCTTCTTTTTATAGTTTGTTATTAGAAGTACAGCATTTATCTTCCCACTTATTGTATTGGGAGAAATGGCTCTTATGGTGCTATTTACTTTATATTTTATGCATGTATATACTCGCTTGTTCATTGTTTGCCCTTATGAGTACAGTACTTTTTTGTCTGTTGCTGTACTGGGGTAGATTACTGTGTGCTATGTAGTTATTTAATACCAACAGATCATCCAAAGTGGACAGGAAAATTTTCAGTTTAAAATAGTTTAGGAAGAAGAACTGGACATCCATTTCTCAAATACCTCACCTTTGAAACCCTTATGAAAAACAGAGGAACAGTTAAATACTAGAGGTAGAGCCCTTAGAAATATTCTCAAAAGGAAGAGAAACAGCTGCAAATATCCATTAATAATTGGTATATGGAATAAGGAAAGTAGAAATGTAGGAAAATTAGTAGTTGTAAAAAATTAAATGGAACATAAAAAAATAGGCGTTTGTGAGCTGAAATGAACTGACATTGGTGACTTCAAATCGGATAACCATATGACCTAGTGTGCTGGGGGAAAAATGAATAATAGTGTTGCATTCGTATTTAAAAAGGGCTTTTGCAATATCTATTTTAAAGTACAATGCTCTAAGTGATAGGCTATTATCCATACCTGTACAAGAAAGACCTGTTAATACAACTGTTATTCAAATATATGTACCAACATCTAAAGTTAAAAAAGAGGAAATTGTGGAATTTTACCAACTTTTGTGTCTGAAATTGACCAGACATGCAGTTAAGATGCATTAAAAAAAATTGGTAATGTAAAAGTTGGTAACAAAGTAGAAAGAATAGTAGTTGGAAATTACAAACTTGATGACAGAAATGAGGTTAGAAATAGAATTATTTAATGAATTGTGTGATTTATTAATAACAAATATCTCTCTAAAAAGCACAAAACACACTTTACACATTAATCTCACATGATGGACTGAATAGCAATCAGATTGACTACATATGTGAAAAGAATCCTTGGAGAAGTTCAAGATCAGTAGTCAAAACTAGACCAATAATGACTGTGGTACAGACTATCAATTACTCATTTGCAAGTTTAAATTGAATTTGAAGAAAATAAAAACAGGTCCACAAGAATCAAAGTACAACCCTGAGTCTAAAAATAATCTCAGGAAGCAAGGTTCAAGATGGTTGTGGTGGAGGAATCAACATAAGGAGCTGGAGGAACAGCAAGCTACATAGAAACTGGCCACCTGAGAGACTGTTGCACTGCACAGAGATTGACGCAGCATGACATGGACAGGAGGAATCTGAGTAGAAGTTTTATGAAAATAATTAGTTTGGGAGCCACAGGAGTAGCGAGACGCAGGCCCCAGCAGAAGCTGCCAGCTTAATCCTGGCCAGAAGCCACCAGCTGAGCTGCTGGGGGACCCACCCACCAGGAGCAAGCAGGTACTTTGGGGAACAAACTGCTGCCTGGCTTTACTACATGGGACCCCTTAACGCAGACAACAGGGAGGTCCTGGGTCCCTCAGCAGAGGTGAGAAGTCACTTCCAGAAGGGAACAACAGGCTTCCTTCTTGATTGCTTAGGTACCTTGGAAAACAAACTGCTGTCTGGCTTGACCATGCAGGACCCCTTAACTCAAGCAACAGGGAGGTCCTGGGCTCCTCAATGGAGGTGAGAAGCCACTTCCAGAAGGAAACAATAGGCTTCCTCTTTGCAGGACGTGGGCCAAAAAGGAAGCACAAACATATAGGTGCTTTTCAAAACATTGCTATAGATCAAAGTGAACATTTGAGAGTTGTGGGAGCTGCAAGCATCAGTGGGGTGCTGTGAGCACCAGCAGGGTACAGTGAGCCTCAGTGAGGTGCAGCAAGCCATGGTAGGGAGCAAACAAGCCGTGATGAGGAGCAGTGAGGTGCAGCAGGGATCAGGGAGCCTCAGAAGGACCCAGTCACCAGGAGAAAGAATGTAAGTGGGAAATTGATTTAAGTACTTAGTGGGGGATCATTTCTGATTACTGGACCAATTGTGGGAACCCATCTCCTTAAGCAGGAAGGAATGAGACAGCTGGAGTTTGACTGGGGTGACAGACCCAGTTCTCATCTGGAAAACAAAAGTTTTCTGTTTTCCATTCAGGACTCCCCAGGCCCCCTCTTTTGTGCATCTGTGTGCACATTCCTTTCTCTGCCCATGTGTATGTCTGTGTGTGTACCCACCCTATGTGCATCTGCTCATCTGCCTGCCCAAATTTCTTCTGAGCAGTGAAGTCAGATAAGGAACCAGCTGTTGCCTCAAGCACAAAAAACTCTTCCACAATAATGTCCCAAAAGAAGCAGATTACCACACTCCCCACACAAGCTCAAAGCAAGATACCATCCACAAAAAAGTGACACAGTAGCAATGGATTTCCAGAAGCCAGAAAGTCTGATGAAACTTTCTGATAGAGAACTCAAAAGAGAAATGATTGAATATTTTCAATGGGTGAAAAACATCTTGAGGAATACAGGACACTGTAATAAAAAATCAAGAGGAGCTTAAAAAAAAACAATGAACAAAAACCAGCATAAACCCACACAATCCAAAACAATGAAGATAAAAGTATTGAAGAATTAGAGACACTACAAAATAAGAACCCACAATCCAAAATATGAGTTCCATGGTTTCAGATTCTGTCAACATGGTGGAGGGACACATGAACAGGGCTGAAGAGATGAAACACAGAAAGAGTGAAATAGAAGATAGAACTGTCACCACTCATCTGCTAGAGCAAAAATCAGAATCAAAAAAAGAAAGAAAAAGAAGAAAACCTAAGAATAATGTGGGACATCATCAAGAGAAATAACAAGCACTTCAACTGAATACCAGAAAAGGAAGAAGCAAGTAAAGGCACTGAAAATATTGTGGAAGAATTAATAGAAGAAAAATTCCCAGGCATAATAAAGAATGAGAGAATATATTTTCAAGAAGCTTAGCGAACACCATATAGAATAAACCCCAAGAGAAAAACACCAAGGCATATCTAGTCAGATTTCAGAATCAAAGATAGGGAGGGAATTCTGAAAGCAGCAAGGGAGAAACTGAAAGTAACTTATAAGGGAGAACAGATTAGATTAAGTGTTGATTTCTCAGCAGAAACCATGTGAGCAAGAAGAGAGTGGAATGACATCTATCAAATACTCAAAGAACACAAATATCAACCAAGAATACTGTACCCAGCAAAACTGTCCATAAAATATGAAGGAGAGATCAAGACATTCCCAGAAAAACGGAATCTAAAAGAGTTTATAAAAACAAGATCAGTGTTGCAGGAAACACTGAGAGATGTCCTCCTAACAGAAGTGCCACAGAAACCAGAATGGACCAAAGCAAATAGCAACAACCCCAAAAAGAACTCAATAAAATGATAGCAATAAAACCTTGCCTCTCAATAATCACACTGAATGTAAGTGGTTTAACTGCACCACTGAAGAGAAAAAAAGTAGCAGATTGCATTAAAAAAAATCCATCAATATGTTGTCTACAGAGACACATCTGAAAAACGAAGATAAAGACAGGCTAAAAATAAAAGGGTGGGGGAAAATATATCAAGCAAATGGCAACCAGAAAAAAAGCAGGAGTAGCGATATTAATCTCTGATAACACAAATTTCAATGCAAAAACCATCACAAAGGAAAAGGAAGGTCACTATATAATGCCAAAAGGGTCAATAGAACAAGAGGACATAACAATAATAAATATCTATGCACCAAATTAAAGACCTGCACAATATATAAAACAAACATTAACAAAACTGAAAAAGAAAATGAACAACACTGCTATAGTACTTGGAGAATTTCATACACCACTCTCAAAAAAAAAAATACAGAACTACCAGAAAGAAACTCAAAAAAGATACTGAAGAATTAAACCACACAAAATATACCAACTTGTTCTCATAGATATTTATAGGCTAATGCACCCCCCAAAAAACACTGTATACCTATAAAAAAACCATACATTTGAAATCTAAAAATCACCTTACTTGAACATGAATGGGTACTAGAAGAAATAAAAACTGAAATTTAAAAGTTTCTTGAAAAAATGAAAATAAAAACACGACTTACCAAAACCTCTGAGAAACAGTCAAAGCAGTAAACAAAGGTCATTTTATAGCAATAAGCAAAAACATCAAAAGTCAGGAACAAATGACCATTGACTCTCTAACTCAACATCTCTAACAAATTGAAAAAGAACAGCAAGAAAAACCAGCACTCTTTAAAACACCGGAAATTATAAAAATTAGAGCAGAAATAAATGAAATAGAAAAACAAAAATACAATTGAAACCATAAAAAGCCTAGGAGTTAGTTCTCTGAAACGATCGATAAAATCGACAAACCACTAGCAAAAATAACAAAAGAAAAGAAGGAAAAGACACAAGTAATCTGAGTAAGAGATGAAATGGGCCAACATCACAACAGAACCAACTTAAATAAAAAGGCTAACATTGGAATATTATGAAAAACTATAATCAGATGAAGATGAAAACCTAGAGAAAATGGACAAATCCTTAGAAATGCACAACCTACATAAACTGACACCAACACTTGAACAGACCCGTTAGAAAAGAAGAAATTGAAAAGGTACTAAAACAACTTCCATCCAAAAAAAGCCCTGGGCCAGATGATTTTACAAGTGAATTTTATCAAACATTCAGAAGAGAATTGTCATCAATTTCACATAAACTATTTCAGAAAATTTAAAAAAAGATGGAATTCTCTCAGGCTCATTCTATGAAGCAACCATATCCTTGATACCAAAGCCAGGAAAGGACACCACCAAAAGAGAAAACAATAGGCCAGCATGTCTTAAGAACACAGGTGCAAAAACCCTGAATGAAATATTGGCTAACAGAATCCAAAGACACATAAGCAAAGAAACAAAATTTCACCCTGATCAAGCGGGATTCATAACTGTTATGCAAGGATGGTTCAACATAAGAAAAACAATTAATATAATTAATCATATAAACAAAGCAAAGGACAAGAACAACATGATCTTATCAATCGATGAAGAAAAGGCCTTTGACAAAATCCAACATCCTTTCCTAATTAAAACATTCAACAAAATAGGATTAGATGGAAATTTCTTCAAGATAGTAAAGAGTACATATGCAAACCTGAGAGCCAACATTGTTCACAATGGAGAGAGATTAAAGGGATTCCCTTTAAGAACAGGAACTAGGCAAGGATATGCACTATCACCTCTCTTATTCAATAGTGTATTGGAACTCTTAGTGATAGCAATAAGACAAGGAAATAAAAGGTATCCAAATTGGCAAAGAGGAGGTAAAACTATATATATAATATATGATATGATAGTATACGTAGAAAACCCTAAAGACTCAGCAAGAAAACTACAGGACATAGTTGACCAATTCAGCAAAGTGACAGGACACAAGATCAACAAAGAAAAATCAGTTGGATTTCTCCACAGTAACAAAGAAAATACAGAGCTGGAGCTAAGAAAAATAATACCCTTCATAATAGCTAACCACAAGATTAAGTGCTTGGGAGTAAATCTAAACAGAAATTCAGAGGATCTATTGAAAGAAAGTGAAAAAAAAAAACCAACAAAAAACCAAGAAACAAAAAGAGACCCAGAGAAATGGAAGAATATTCCTTGCTCATGGACAGGAAGACTCAATATTGTGAAAATGACAAACTATCAAAGGCAAAATTGCACATTCAATGCAATCCCAATACAAATACCGATTCCATTCTTCAACAAGACAGAAAAAGCTATCTCCAATTTAATATGGAATGGAACGAGGCCTGGAAAAAGCAAAACACCCCTTAAAAAGAGAAACAAGGTAGGAGGCATCTCACTCAGCAATTTCAGATCCTACCACACTGCCGTAGTGGTCAAGACAGCGTGGTACTAGTACAATGCAGACACATAGATCAATGGAATAGAATTGAGAATCCAGAAATCAGCCGATCTACCTATGGAAAACTGATTTTTTGACAAGGAGATAAAATCAGTTAAATGGGGAAACAACAGCCTTTTTAACAAATGGTGTTGGCAAAATTGAAAGACTCTCTGTAGAAAATTCCGACGAGATCCAAACTTCACTCCACACACAAAAACCAACTCAAAGTGGATCATGGACCTATGACTAGAACCAAAGACTATAAACTTCATTAAAGAAAAGCTTGAAAGAACTCTAGAAGTCCTAATTCACGATATCAACAGTCTTCCAAGCATCCTGGAAAATCTACAACCAGGAGAGGATAAAATAGATGAATGGGACCTTCTAAGAATCTAATCTCTATGCACATCCAAAACCTTCTCCAACAGGGTAAAAATGGAAGCCATAGACTGAGGAAAAATATTTGGTAATGATATGTAAGATAAGGAATTATATCTAGAATTTATAAAATATTCAAAAGTACCACAACAAGATAAAGGTAAACAACCCATTTGAAAAATGGGCACAGGAAATGAACACACACTTCACTAAAGAAGATATTCAGATGGCCAACAAGCACATGAAGAAATGTTCAAAATCCCTAGTTCTAAGAAAGATGAAAATCAAAACAACTATGAGATATTATCTCACCCCAGTAAGAACAGCAAAAATACAACAGAACAGCAAACAACAAGTGCTGACGACGTTGTGGAGAAAATGGAACCCTTCTTTATTGTTGGTGGCAGTGTAAAAGGGTGCAACCACTATGGAAGGCAGTATGGCACTTTCTTAAAAATTTGCAAATAGAAATACCTTTTAACCGAGCAATTACACTACTTGGAATAAACCCCAAAGTAACTTTATCTGTCACCCAAGCAGATATATGCACATCCATATTTATCGCAGCTTTTGTTCCCAGTAGCAAAGAGTTGGAAACATGCCCATCAACAAATGAATAGTTAGAGAAGCTGTGGTATATTCACACAATGGAATACTATGCTGCATTGAGGAACAAGGAACTCATACAATATTATACAAGATGGGTGACCCTCGAGGATGTTTCACAGAGTGAAATATCTCAGTCACAAAAAGACATATACTGCATGGTGCCACTTGTAAAATGGGACTGATAACATGGCTGGAGGGAGACTAAGAAAGATGGGATAAGTAATGTATACTGCATTAAAACAGATGAGGGAGAGAACTATTTAAACGGGATATATGATTAGGTATTACTGTGATGACAGGAGTCCAGGAGAACGGCTGAGTAGCGGAGTGAACTTGGGTGGAGGTATTGTATAACAGTGAAAGAATTTTCTTCTACTTGTCAAAGAGAAGGGTGAGTTGGGAGGGAGAAAAGTGTAACAATGAATGAATGGAAATCCAAAGTCTCTGTAAACTTTCATTAAAATAAATAATAAAAAACCCCAACCAAAATGGATGTCTGAAGAGATCCTGAAAATTGCACTATAATGTGTGCAGGCCAATATAAAAAGAGAGTAAATATGAAGTATAGAAGATGAACAAAGATAAAAAGCAAAGTATGAAATAAAATATGCCAAGAGAGAAAACCAAAAGGGGAAAACCTGCTCTGCATTTCTCTATCTGAAAGAACTGCAAAGCAAATTCAAGCCTCAAGTTTCAGTCGTGAAGAATTCCAAAGGCAAAATCTTGAATGATGTAAGAAGCTGCAAGAGAAATGGATTCTAATGGTTATCTGGTAGAGGGCAAAGAGGAAGATACTCATTGAGTTGGTTGACAAAGTGGCTGCAACAACAGCAGACACTGGAAAGATGGGACAACAATGAACAATGTTGCATTTTGTTACACTTAAGGTTGCCAAAAGTCAGAATAAAGTCCATGGCAACTATCAGCAACACCAAAATAAATCTTTATTATTTGCTTTTTATAAATGTTAGAGTCGTTGGCTTGATTTTTATTCTTTCATCTTTTCTATGTGTGTGTGTATTGTATAACTTGACCTCTTAGTACTGCTTTTGTTGTGTGCCAAAGTTTCTAGTGTTTTTATTTAAACCTTATTCATCTTAAATACTGAGGGTGTGGGGAAAGGTTGTATAAGTAAAACAGCTAACATACATCAAATACATTTTCTTGAACAATTATGTCCAAAAATAAGAATGTTATTAGTTAGAATTGCTTTTCAATGTAAAGATACAGAAATTTGATCCAAATTGGCTTTTTAAAAAGTTGTAGGATTTGGTTGATGTGACTAAAAATTTACGAAGTAAAAATTTCCCGAGGCAGGCCTGAGATCCAAGCAAAGTCACCAAGATCTAGTTTCTCTTTCCAAATCTTCTGGTTTCACCTTCCACTATTTTTCCACTGTTCTTAGACCGACTTTTCCCTTTATTCTTCTACTTCTCACCTCCAGACACAAGGCCTAAAGGAAATATAAAAATTCATTTCTCCAATAGCTCTAAAGGATTAGAAAGAAGAAGGAATGGTTTTACTTATTGATCTACCATGACCTAATGCTTAACTGGAACAGTGGATACTTAATAGTGAAACCTATGACTTGCAGAATGAATGCTCATTTCTGTTAAAAAAGTCTTTTTTACCATAATACATGTAAAAAGATTGTTAGGTCCCATTGAATTATCTATTTTTTTTTAGCTTTTAAAAAATTGTTTTGTTTGCAAAATTCATATAGAAGGAGAATGGATGCCTTTGAGCTGTGGTGCTGGAGAACAGTCTTAAATATACCATGGACTGCCAAGAAAACAAACAGACCCATCCTCGAGAGGGTTAAACCAGGCTGCTCCTTGGAGACAAGGATTCTGGGTCTTCATCTGACATACTTTGGACATGTTTTAAGGAGGGACAGGTCCTTGGAGAGGGACATCATGCTTGAGAGGGTGGAGGGATGGTGCAGGAGGTGAAGACCCTCTAGGAGGTGGATTGATTCAGTGACTGGGGTAATTGGGATGGGTGTGTGATTGGCACAGGATAGAGCAGAGTTTAGGGCTGTTGTACATAGGGTCACTATGATTCACAAGTGACTCGACAGCACATAACAACAACAACAACAACTATTCATTTACATTGTGCTTCATACAATGATTCTCATGCATTGTGTTTTATAAAATTAATCACCATTGGACCTTCCACATAACAACAACAACAACATTACCTAACTTGGCAAGGACTGGATAGCATTATGCTGAGCGAACTCAGTTCCACAAGGAAAAATATTGTATAAAACCATTATTGTATAGTGAGTATAAGGACGCAGGAGGGGTGGGAGAGGTTAAAGTAGAGGGATGTGGATGTGGAGGGGTGGTTTAATGAAGGAGTTGTACAATTTGATGGGTGGGCTGTGAGGGATATTGAGAGAATTTGTTCTTGAAAAAACTGTACTCAAATTTTGTAAACAAACTAGTAGAAAAGTTTTTTAAAAAAGAACTTGAGATAGTCTAACTATCTTTACTCTTAGAAATCATTCAGACTGCACTTCTTCCATCTTTCTTTTTGTTCTTTTGGAAGTGCACGTTGTTGTTGTTGTTGTTATGTGCCATTGAGCCGTTTGCTACTCAAAGAGACCCTATGTACAACAGCCCTAAACCCTGCTCTATCCTGTGCCAATCACATTGCCTCTGACATACCCATCCCGATTATCCCAATCACTGAATCAATCCACTTCATAGAGGGTCTTCCCCTCCTGCGCTGTCCCTCTACTCTACCCAGCATGATGTCCCTCTCCAAAGACCTGTCTCTCCCTGCAACATGCCAAAAGTATGTCAGACAAAGCCCCAGAATTTTTGCCTCCAAGGAGTAGCTTGGTTTAACCCTCTCTAGGATGAATCTGTTTGTTTTCTTGGCAGTCCATGGTACATTAAATACTCTTCTCCAGCACCACAGCTCAAAGGCATCAATTCTCCTTCTGTCCTCCCTAGTCATTGTCCAGTTCTCTGATGCATAACAAGTGATTGCAAAGACCATGGCCTGTATCAGGCGCACCTTCATCTCCAAAGAGACACCGTTGCTCTTGAGTACTTTAGAGGGGTCCCTAACAGCAGACTTTCCCATCGCAATACATTTTTTTATTTCCTGGCTGCTGGTGCCAAGAGTGTAGACTTTAGAGCCGAGCAAACTGAAGCTGTGAACAATCTCAATCTCTTCACCATCGATCCTGATGCTACCAATTGGTCCAGTGGTGAGAATCTTTATCTTCTTGACATTGAGCCTCAGTCCATACTGAAGGCTGCAGTCCTTGACCCTCTGTAGTAAGTGCATGCGGTCCTCCTCAGTTTCAGCGAGCAAGGTTGTGTCATCTGCATAACGCAGATTGTTGATAGATCTTCCACCAATCCTAACGCCGTGCGTCTCCTCATAGAGCCCAGCCTCTCGGATAATCTGCTCTGCATACAGGTTGAAAAGGTATGGAGATAGGACACATCCCTGGCGCACACCCTTCCCAATTTTGAACCATTCATTGTTGCCCTGCTCTGTTCTGACGACTGCCTCTTGGTCCAAGTATAGGTTTCGCATTAGCACGATTAAATGTTCTGGGATTCCCATTCTTCTGAGTCAGCCACAGTTTGTTTTGGTCCACGCAGTATTGTTTAACACACACATGTTGTTGTTTAATGCCGTCGAGTCGTAGACGACTCATAGCGACCCTATGAACGAACAGCCTGAGCACTGTTCGTGCATAGAGTTTCCGGAGGCAAGCCATTTTGGAAGTGGATGCCACTCCTGCTTCCAGGCTTGATTTATTCGGGAAGCTCCAGCCAACCCTGTCCACCATGGGTGCCCATTACCACGATCGGCACATCACTGTCACAGGCTTCAGCATCACAGCAACCATGAGTTACCTCTGTACAGCAACGCACAGACCAGTGCTATACCACCTAGAAGAATGTTTGACAGGAAGACAATTTGAACCTGGCCGAGGGTCACAGATGACAATCACCCACCTTTGGCTTGGTAGCACAGCTTCCTTCCACTAGACCAACGTAGCTCTCTCTCTCTTGGTCGTTGTCATAACACATACATGAGGTGTTTGAAAATACTATGTCTCAGAACAGTCACTCCTTAATTTTCAAAGTGACATCCTTGCTGGTTAGTACTTTATAAACAGTAGCAGATTTGCCCAATACAATAAATAATTTTATTTCTTGATTGCTGTTTCCATGAATGTGACACTAAATCCAAGTGAAATGGAATCCTTGACAAATTTATTTTTAATATATTTATTATTTATTTGGGTAATTGATGAGTAAGTTATTAGTTGTACAAAATTCCAATCAGATGAGCCTTGATCTTTTTTCTTTCATCAATGTCATACTTTTCAACTACCATTCCTTTATTTTCAACTTTTACATTCCAATATCTAGTTGTTATTATCAATGTATTTTGAATGCATGTTTATTTCAGATTGCAGCAAGTAAAAGACCCCTAATTTCTTCATATTTAGCTTATTCATTCTGCTTAGTTTATTTCTTCAGTTTTGTTTATTTCTTCATATTTTAGTGACAAAAATTAAAATAAATAATGTTACATTTGTTACCAAAAAAGGCATTTCAATATCTATCCTGAAATAGAATACTGTCATTGATGGGATAAAATCCATTCTCTATATAAGAAATACCAGTCAATATAGCTATTACTCTTTCATGCCTCAACTACTTAAATATGCAACAACATGTTAAAATGTTTACTATGAAATATTTGCAAATGTGAAGATGGGAACTTATTAAAATATTTTGACAAAATTTATTTAAACTATATCTTAATCATTGTCATAATTTCCTTCTGGTGAACTTTATCTTACAATTATCCAGCTATATAAAAGCAAATGACTTTTTGGCAACATATCATTTCTAGCCGTCATTTTTTTATACACCTAAGGAACTCCACTATTATACAGAGTATTTAATTTGAATTTTTTATAGTATTAAATATTAGAGTTGTTACCGACCCCCAAACATTTCAGAAACTTAATACAGTATCCATCAGTGACTGGGGTAATCGGGATGGGTGTGTCAGAGGCGGTGCGGTTGGCGCAGGATAGAGCAGGGTTTAGGGCTGTTGTGCATAGGGTCGCTATGAGTCGGAAACGACTCGACGGCACATAACAACAACAACAACAACAATACAGTATAGGTTTTTTTTTTCTTCTCTCAATTCATATCTCAAATTAGGACAAGCAGGGTTTTTTTTCTTTGTTTTTTTTTTTAATTTACTTTATTATATTTGTGTGTGTGTGTGTGTGTGTGTGTGTGTACCGTCAAATTGGATCTGACTGGTACAGGAGGAGATTGCCCCTCCTTCTACAGCAGAGTATCTGGTGGATTTGAACGGCATACCTCTGGGATTGCAGAGCAGATTCTTGCCACTAGGCCACCAGAGCTTTCTGACAACCAGGTTTTTACGGCAACTCTCTGCCAAGAGATGAAAGGAGCAGGAATCCACACTCTATCCACTTTATGGCTCCATCATCTGCCAGAGTTTCCCCAGAACCCTCCACTCTATTTATGCAATCAGCAAGATTATAAGGCAAAATGGTGTGATCTATTAATATATGTTTAGAAACCAAATCTGGAAATGGAATAACTAATCTTCACCAAAATACCAGAATCTACCCACATGGCCTTACCCTCTAACTGCAAAGGTAGCTGTCACATTTTCTTCCCTCCTGTGTCCCATATGATAAGAAGAAAAAAAAGACATTTTTCCAGATTCCCTAACAATCTACCCTAGTCACCAAATAGCCATCTTACTCTTCTTTGCACACAAAAAAGACAACCTGGAACCATGTCCAGTCATGGTAACCGGGATCTCAGACCAATAAATGATCCTTTATAGCTCATGTCCACATGTACTAAAATGATGTATTTCTGTTCTTCTTTATGCATGATACATAATATAGTCCATACTGGAAAACATAATACCAGTAAATATCCCTATTCAAAAAGGAAAGGATCTCAGGCTATCCAGTAGATTGGACATTGGGCTACTAGCTAAAATATCAGTGGTTCAAATCTTCCATTTGCTCCAAAGGATAAAGATAAAGCATTTTACTATCATACTTATTTACAGCTAAGGCTGTTTATAAGGAAAACACTCTGTAGATGTTCCACTACATACATATATCATACTACTATATAGGTTTGTTATAAGTCAGAATCAACTGAATAGCATTGAGTTCAGAAAGGGGGGAAATGAAAGATATATTAATGTATTTGAACATATCTTGTTAGTCTTCTGCTCTGGGAGTACAGAAACTTTCTTGATTAAATCCTGATTATATTCTCTAGGAATTTTTGGTACAAATGGGTAACACACTCAGCTGCTAATCAAAAGGCTAGAGGTTCCAGTACATTTCGTTGTTATTAAGTATCATCAAGTTGAGTATGACTCACAGCAACCCTACAGTCAATCTGAGTATAGTCCTATCCAATGCCATTCTCACAGTCTCTGATACCCCCGAGTCCATTGCTGCAGTCACTGTATCAACCTACCTGGTTAAGGGTCTTCCTCTCTTTTGTTGCCCCCCATATTTCCAAGCATGCTGTCCCTCTCCAAGGAATCACCTCTCCTAGAAACGTGCCTAAAGTAGGTAAGATGAAGCTTCACCATCTTTACCTTCAAGGAGCACTCTAGCTGCCCCTTTTCTAAGACATATCTGGTTGTTCTTTTGATAGCCCATGGAGTCTTCATCACTCTCCTCCAACATCATAGTTCAAAGGTGTTAATTCTTCTGTCATTCTTGGTCAGTGTCCAACGCTCAGATGTATACCAAGTGACTGAAAAGACGATGGCCTGAATCAGGTACATCTAAGTCCTCAAACTGATGTCATTGCTCCACGATAATTTGGAGAGGTGCAGACTTCCCCAGTACATCACCTGATCTGGAACCAGGTGTATTGACTGTGGATCCTAGTAAGATGAAATTGTTGACAGTCTTAATCCTTCCTCTGTCCTTCATGATGCTTCTTATAGGTCTAGTGGCAAGTATTTTCAACTGATATCCTAGTACACCTAGAGACATCAAAAGCCTAGTGATCATTTTCTAACAATGAGTCATTGAAATATCTATGTAGTATAGTTCCACTCTAACACAGGAAGGGTCACTATCACTTTGAAAATAATAGATTAAAACTTATTTTCTTTCCCCCCCCCCGCCTTTGTTCTCTAAAAAGAATTTACTTACCTACTATTCTTTTTGGCTCTTGATCCTGCCCTCTAGGACTATATACATCTAAAGTTGGTAATTAGAAACACTTGTCTAAAAATCACTTACATCTTTGAAGCCATAGTGTACTCACAAATGTATTGGAGTCCAATAATTGCATTGTTTCACAAAGTAATTTTTTTCTAAAATGTTGTATTTCAAGGGATAATTAGTTTCCTTAAATACTCACTAGAAAGCTAATGATTTTTTTTTTTTTTTGCTGCCAGTCATTTCCTTGTTCTGTGGACCTAGAACTATTGTTGTTGCATATTATAATGTCAGAACGGACCCATATCTGACCCTCCAGCAGGTTTTCAGAGGCAGTAAATCGTGTAGGAGGAAAGTGCCCATTTCTCTTCTGCAGAGTAGCTGTTAGATTCTCACCAGAGATAGTGAAGTTGGCTCAAGAAAGAACAGAGTTCCAGGATGTTGTACATAGAACTGTTAGGAGTTTCAAATTACTTGGCAGCACGTAAAAACAACATGATAAGAAGTGGCATTTAAAGAAACTTTGGGGGGAAAAATCCTGTTCCAATAAAAAGTCTTTATTGAGTGAAGTGAGTCAGGAAAGATTAAAGTAAAGATGTGGTATTCCAGTTCAAATGAGTTAACTTCAAGGGGGCCAGCACTCAATTGAGAAAAGAGAAAGAAAGTCATGGAGACAAGAAACCAAATACATAAGGCCAACATGGGATTTGATTAACTCAAGCTGCTTTAACAAATAATTCTTTTGCCTAAAACAGCCTTTCCTTTCTCCAAACTTGTTTGGTGGGAACACCCTTCTCCTCAACACCCTTACAAAATGCACAGTGATTAATTTTGTTTTGTGATTTTTTTTTGCCACATGGCAAAAGTTATTAAATACACAGCTGTTATTCTTGCTTTGAGCTATTCAAGTATGTCAAGGGCAGCATAGCACCTCTGTGAGCCTTTTGTTTTGTATTGTCATAGCAAACAGTTGGCTGCCTTGGGTGTAAGCAGAAGATTCATACCCATGGAAAGAATGGGAGAAGGTGTGGCATCAGCAGTGTATGCCTTTTATCAGGAAAGCCTTTAATATTGGCATTCATTATTTTCCATTTTGATAGCACTCTCCACAGTAAAGTAGGCGATATTGTTAAATGATTGAGTTTAAATGAATTTAAATATTATTAGTTAAAAAATCAGAATTAATGAGAAATTAATAATGAATATTCTTTAAAAAATACTTGAACTGTTGAGCTTTTCAAAAATGGAGATAGTTAAACAAACATGGAATAAGAGGAATAGTTTATAATATGTAAACAAATTTGTACAAACTTGTTGCTTCTCTTGAAACAGGATGAACTTGTTTGTCTTGAAATCTCAGAGAGGTTCTGAAATAGACTGAAAATTACTTTAAGTACTTAAAAAAAAGATCACTCATGATAACACTGAAAACTGAAAACCAACACTGACAGGCATGGGTTTGACAAAAGGTATGGGTGTTTGTTGTTTTTTTTTTAATTCTGAAAATGAAAGCAGAATAAAAGAGCAAATAAATAAATTCTTGATAAAGATATATAGAAAGAAAAAGTTTCAAAATGAAGATGGTAGTTATAATACATAATTTATATGTTCAGCCAAATTAAATGGGATTGAAATAAATTTAGGATATTAGAATTTATCTATGGAAATTATGGGTTTTATAAGTTACTCAGGAGACATGTGACAGTTTTTTCCCGTGGATTTGAATTTACAGTTACAAACTCTATGAAACTGGAGAAAGGACAAAAGTTATACAGGTGTCCAGGTCTTTCGTTCATAGGGTTGCTATGAGTCACCTACGACTCGACGGCACTTAATAACAACATGTGATGTGATGTTATCAGTACTGAAAAGGCAGCACAGTGAATACCAGGAATTATTCTAAGTACCGACATTTTTAGACAGGACACATTCTTGTAGAACTCAGGGGTGCATCCTGTTTCCATACCTTTTCTATCTCTTTGTAGAACAAATCATTTGGGAGGCTAGGTTTCATGAGGAGGGATGTGGCATCAGGATTGGAGAAAGACTTAACAACAACCTATGTATGTAAATGACATAACCTTGCTTTTTGAAACCGAGAAGGACCTGAAGAGCTTGCTGCAAAAGGTCAAGGACTGTAGTCTTCAGTATGGATTGAAGCTCAACATCAAGAAAACAAAGATTTTAATCATTGGGCCAACTGGCAGCACCATGATAGATGGAGAAGAGATTGAGCTTGTTAACGATAACAGCTTGCTTGGTTCCACAATCAACACTCTTAACACCAGCAGTCAGGAAATCAAAAAACTAATTACACTGTGAAAATCTACTGTCAGGGACCTCTTTAGAGTACTGAAAAACAACAATGTCAAGTTAGAGACTCAGTATGCCTAATCCAGGCAATCTTTGCAATTACTTGCTATGCATCAGAGAGGTGGATGATTACTAAGGATAACAGAAGAAGAGGAACTGATGCCTTTGAGTTGTGGTGCTGGAGAAGAGTCTTGAACATATATACCATGGACCACCACGAAATCAAATAAGTCTGTTTTGGAGAGGGTGAGACCAAGTTTCTCCTTGGAGGTTAGGATTTTGAAGCTCTATCTCACATCCTTTGGGCACGTGGCCAGGAGAGACTGTCCTTGGAGAGGGACATCATGCTCAGAGGGTGGAGGAACAGCACAAGAAAGACCCCAGATAAGATCAACTGATACAGTAACTGGGGAAATAAAGATAGGTGAAACTGGCTTGGGAGAGGGCAGCTTTCAGAGATTTTGTATATAGGGTCACTATGAGTCTCTGGTGACTCAACAGCACATAACAACACACAATTAATATTTTAATTGTGCTCTGGTGGCCCAGAAGTTAAGAAGTTTCACTGCCAACCCAAAAGCAAGTTGTTGTAATCCATCAGCTGCTCCACTGAAGTAAAATGGGCAATTTCTAGTCACTGAAAACCCCCTAGAAAGTTAGCTATGATTTAGTTTTAACTTTCCATTGTTGTTAGGTGTTGTTGATTCGACTACAACTCATAATGACTTTATGAACAATGGCTCCAAACCTTGTCCTATTCTGAGCCAACCTCACTGTCTGACACACCTGATCCAATGGTCACATCAAGATGTCAATCCACACCATCCAGGATATTCTTCTGCCCTGACCCTCTACCATTCCAAGCATGATGTCTTTCTCCAAGAATTGATCCCTCCTGGTAATATGACCAAAATATGTGAGATGAAATTTCAAAACTCTTGTCTCCAAGAAGCTACCTGGTTTCACCCTCCTGTGACAGATCTATTTGTTCTTTTGGCAGTCTATGATATGTTCAATCTTTCCTCCAGTACCACAACTCAAAGGCATTGATTCTTTTATTGTCATTCTTACTCATTGTCCAGGTCTCAGATACATAGCAAACAACTGAGAAGGCCATAACCTGGATAGGGAAGACCTTGCTCTCTAAACTGAATGCTCTATTGCACTTTGGAGAGGTCCTTACAACAGATTTTCCCAAAGTAATTAATCTTGATTTCCTGACTGCTAGTGCCAAAGACCTTGACTGTGAACCCAAACAAGATGAAATAACTAACAACCTCAATCTATTCTCCATCTATCATGATATTGACAATTGGCCTTATGGTGAGGATCTTTGTTTCCTTGATGTTCATCTTCAATCCATAATGAAAGCAGCAAGACTAGAGTTTTTGTAAAAAAAAAAATACTTTAAGTCTTCTTCAATTTCAGTGAGCAAGGTTGTGTCATCTATATAATGCAAGTCATTAATGAGTTTTATTCCAATTCTGATGCGACATTATTCTTCATAAAGTCCGGGATCCTGAATGATCTGTTCTGTATATAGATTGAAAAGGTATAGACAAAGGATACATCCTTGACACACTCCTTTCTTGGTTTTGAACTATACAGTGTTACCTTGCTCTATTTGAACAAATGCTTCCTGTTCCTGTAACAATAGCAACATTAATATTTTACTCAAGTTTGCCTTTTAACTTAGACATTTATAAAAACTGTATAACTAAACTTATGCAGAATATTGGCAAAAGAGTCTGGACATAGAAACCTTAAGCCAAGAAATTATAATAGACTAATATTGGAAGGAAACTAAAAGTGTCTTTTTATATGGTAGATACTAATGGGATTTCACAAATGGTTTTAAAAAGTAACATGCTACAGAAGATTTCTGGGATAAGCCTGGTCTACCAGGAAGACAAAGTCAAGAAGTATCCATGTAGTAGAACCAAAAACACATGTTAAGAGCTGGCCCATGAGAGAACTTTCAGGTTTCTGGACCTAAAAGCAGAAAAATTTCTGAGATTCTGAGTGGAAGTGGCAAGAGATGAATCCCGAAATGTCTGTGCTAGGTAACAGGACAAATTACCTTAGGAATAAACATTTATTGTTGTTAGGTACTGTCTAGTCATAATGACCCTATGAACAAAAGATCTAAATCCTGTTCTATTCTGTGCCATTCTCACACTTCCTGACACGCAAGAGTCCATTGCAGCAGCCCCCTGTGAACCCACATAGTTGAGGGTCTTTCTTTCCTTCAGAAACCTTCCACTTTTCCCAGAATCATGTCCTTCTCCAAGGAATAGGCCTTCCTAGCAACATGTCCAAAGTATGTGAGCAAAGCTTCATCATTCCTGCCTTTAATGAGCACTCTTTGCCATCCATGTTCAGTTCTATTCTTCAACACTACTGTCCAAAGGCCTCATTTCTTTTCCTGTCATCCTTATTCATTGTCCAGCTCACAGATGCATAGAAAGTAATTGAAAAGACTATGGTCTGAATCAGATGCACCTTAGTCCTCAGACTAATATCATTGCTCCTCAATAATTTGGAAAGTTCTCTAACTGCAGATTTTCCCAGCACAATGTGTCTCCTTATTTCCCGACTGCTTGTATTAAGGGTGTTAATTGTGGATCCAAGCAAAATGAAGATGGTGACAGTTTTAATCTCCTCTCCATCCATCATGTTGAAGCCTATTGGTTCAGTGGTACAAATCATTGTCTTTTTGACATTGAAAAGCTATTCATAATGAAGGCTGTATTTCTTGATAATTAATGCTACTAAAGAAACATTTAGAAGTGTCTATTTTATAACCATCTTGTTTGGGGTCTTCCAAGCATGATGTCTCTTTTCAAGGAATAGCTTAACCTAGCAACTGCAGCAAAGGGCTGAATATCATGTCAGAGAGAATGAGGATGGCACAGAATAGGGCAGGGTTCAGGTCTATTGTTCACAGGGTCACTATGAATCGAACTTGACATGACAGCACCCAACAACATCTTTCTATAACCAGGGAAATCTTCTTTCATCAGCATCACCTCCTTTTCTTTTTTTAATTTCAATGCTGTAGTGCAATTTTCAGTCTCTTCTGGAACACATTTTTATCTTTTCTTTCTCTGTCTTTCTAGTAACATTTTGCTTTGTTCAAGGATGATATCATCTGGTCTTTGATCATCAGTGTTTAAATCTTTTCTTGAGATTATTTTTACCAACATTTACAGTCAGAGATTGATCGAACATGCAATCAAAATGCATTTATGTTAATGAGTGACTGGAATGCAAAAGTTGAGAATAGAGAAGAAGGATCAGTAGTTGGAAAACATGGAGTTGGTGACAGAAATGAAGCAGGAGATAGAATGGTAGAATTTTGAACAATCAATGATATGTTGTTGTTAAGTGCCATTGAGTCGCAGGCAACTCATAGTGACCCTATAAAGGAGAGTCCTTGATGCTTGGATGTCTTTCATCCTTTCTCCAGGTTCACAGGGTTTCTGGAGGCCAGCTATTATGGAAGTGGATGCCATTCCTCCTTCCAAGCTTGTTTTAATTGGTGAGCTCCACCCCACTCTTTGTCCACACTGGGTAGCCAACCATTAACACATTTGACACATCAGTGTCACAGTGTTCAGCCTCACAGGAACCAAAAGTGACCGTGGTATGGCAACTTGTACACCAGGGCTACACAACCTAGAGGAAAACCAATGATATAATCATTCAAATACATTCAATAAGAAACCCAAACTCAGGCTATACACATGGATTTCACCTGATGGTATGCATAAGAAATAAATCGATAACATCTGTGAAAGAATAGCTTGAGAACTCAATATCAGCTGTGAAAACTAGGCCAGGTCCTGATTGTGGAACAGACCACCAACTGCTCATATGCAACTTCAAGCTGAAGCTGAGGAAAATTAAATCAAGTCCACAGGAGCCAAAATTTGACCTTAAGTCTATCCCACCTGAATTTCGAAACCATCTCAGGAACAGATTTGAGGCCTTGGGCACTAATGAGAATAGACTGGATGAGTTATGGGAAGATATCAAGAATATCATCCAAGAAAAATGTAATAGGTCATTACAAAAACAGAGGAGGAAGAAAAGGCCAGGACAGATGTTAGAAGAAACTCTAAATATTGCACTGGAGCACTGAGAAGCCAAACCAAAGGGAATAAATTAATATATTAAGGAGGTGAACAGAAGATTCCAGAGGGCAGCGTGGGAAGACAAAATGTTGCAGTGAAATGTTCAAGGAGTTGGAGTAAAAAAATAAAAACTGCCAAACTCACTCAGCACTTCTTAATCTCAAGGATCTTAAGAACAAATTCAAACCTTGAGTTTCAATACTTAAAGATGCTTTGGGCAGAATATTAAATGATCCATGAAGCATTAAAAGAAGATGGGACGAGTATACAGAGTAATTGTACCAAAAGGAATTGGTGGACACAGAAGAATTTCATGAAACAATGTATGAACAAGATTATGTGGTGATGAAAGAATAAGTTCAAGCTGCTCTGAAAGAATTGGCCAAAAACAAGGCCCCAGGAATTAATGACATACCAATCGACATATTTCAATGAACAGCTGTTGCCCTGGATGTGCTAACCAAGTTGTGCCAAGAATTTTGGGGAACAACCATCTGGTCTACTGACTGAAAGAGATTTGTATTTGTTCCAATTCCAAAGAAAGGTGATCAGACAGAGTGTAGAAATTATTCAACAGTATCACTGATATTACATGCAAGCAAGATTCTGCTTAAAATTATCCAAAAATGACTGGAGGAGCACATCAACAGAGAATTGCCTGATGTAAAGGCAGGACTTAGAAGAGGCTGTAACACTAGGGATATTATAGCTAATGTCAGATGGATCTTGGATGAAAGCAGAGAGTACCAGAGGAATAATTACCTATGCTTTATTGACTATGCAAAGGTGTTTGACTGTGTAGATCACAACAAACTGTAGCTGACTCTGAGGAGAATGGGGATTCCAGAACACTTGATTGTACTTATTTGAAAACTATACCTGGACCAAGAGGCAGTCGTCAGAACAGAGCAAGGGAACACTGCATGGTTCAAAATTGGGAATGGTGTATGTCAGGTGTTGTCCTGTCTCCATATCTTTTCAATATATGTGGAACAGATTATCCAGGAGGCTGGGCTCTTTGGGGAGAAGTGTGGCATCAAGATTAGAGGCAGATTCATCAACAATCTGTGTTATGCAGATGACACAACCCTGCTTGCTGAAACTGAGGAGGACCTGAAGCTCATACTGCAGAAGACCAAGGACTTCAGCCTTCAATATGAAGCTCAATGTCAAGAAAACAAAGATTCTAACCACTGGGCCAATTGGCAGCATCATAATGAATGATGAAGAGATTGAGGTTGTTGACAGCTTCAGTTTGCTTGGCTCTACAGTCAACACTCTTGGTACCAGCAGCCAGGAAGTTAAAAGATGAATTGCATTGGGAAACTTTGCTGTCAGAGACCTCGCCAAAGTACCAAAGAACAACAATGTCAGTCTGGAGACTAAGATGCACCTGATCTAGACCATGATCTTTGCAATTACTTGCTAGGCATCAGAAAACTGGACAATGACTAGGGATGATAGGAGAGTTGATGCCTTTGATCTTTGGTGCTGGAGAAAAATATTGAATATATTATGGGCTACTAGGAGAATAAACAAGTTCATCTTAGAGAGGATGCAGACATGCTAATCATTGGAAGCAAGGTTTCTGAAGCTCCGTCTGACTTACTTTAGGCATGTTGCAAGGTGGGATTAGTCCTTGGAGAGGAACGTCATGCTTGGGAGGGTGGAGGGACAGCGCAGTAGAGGACGGCCCTCAATGAGATGGACTAAATCAGTCACTAGAGTAATGGATTTGGGCATGTGGGAGACAATAAGATTGGCAAGGGATAGAACAGGGTTTAGGGCTGTTGTACTTAGGGTCACTATGAGTCGCAGATGACTCAATGGCATATAACAACAACAAAAATTATAAATTTTAATGAAAGTTTACAGTGATTTTGGATTTCCGTTCATTCATTGTTGCACATTTCTCCCTGCCCACCCCATCTCCCCACTTTGCTCTTCTCTTTGAAAAGTAAAAGAAAAATTATTTCATTGTTACACAATCCTTCCCCCAAAATCCACTCCACTATGCAGACTTAGTTCTGGACTCCTGTCATCACAATCATACCTAATCATATATTCCTTTTAAACAGTTTCTCTCTCATCTGCTTCAATGCAGTATACATGATTGAACCCATCTTTCTCAGTCTCTCCCCAACCTTAAGGTCAGTCCTCTTTTACAACAGTGGCACCATGCAGTATTTGTCCTTTTATGACTGAGATACTTCACTCAGCATAATGTCCTCCAGAGTCACCCATTTTGAATAATATTGCATGAGTTCCTTGTTTTTCAATGCACGATAGTATTCCATTGTGTGAATATACCACAGCTTTTCTTTTTTTTTTTTAATACCACAGCTTTTCTATCCATTCATTTGTAGATGGGCACTTAGGTTGTTTCCAACTCCTTGCTATTGTGAACAAAGCTGCGATAAACATTGGTGTGCATATATATGCTTGGATGTCAGTTATGGTCTCTTTTGGGTGTATACCCAGTAGTGGAATTGCTGGGTCCATTGTCGACCTTTCTGATGCACAGCAAGTAAAGGCAAAGACTATAGCCTGGATCATGCACACCTTAGTCTCCAGACTAGTATTGTTGCTCTTCAGTACTTTGGAGAGGTCTCTGACAATAGACTTTCCCAATGCAATTTGTCTTTTAGCTTCATGGCTGTGTAAAATAGGCATGGGATCTTGAAGCAATTATAAATCTTCACAATTTGGGAGGTATTTTAAGTTGAATTTCAGAAAATATGGCTAATAAAACATTTGGTTCTTATCTATACATCAATGTATTGAATTACATATATAGATAGAGATATAGTCTTATATATACATTTTTATATTGTTGAATATTGTATGAAATGCATATAATGTCTCTATGGCATTCATTATTTATAGTCTTCCTTCCATTAATCATTTGTGATAACCCTGTCATTCAATCATAATTGTAAATATTTCTGCATTAGTATTTTATTCTTCTCAGTTTATTAAACCACAGATTATCTCCTTCAAATCTTCTTTATTGTCTATGTTGTGGCTGTCATGTACCATCAAGATGGAATCAATCCATAGCTTACCCTCCAGTGAGTTTTCAAAGGCAGTTTAATAGCACAGAAGCAGCTGGTGGCTTTGAACCACATGCCTTTGAGATGACAGCACAATTTCTTACCACTAGGTCAGCAGAGCTCTCTTAGGCACTCTCAAGTAGACTTCAAATGATAATGATGCAATCAACAATAAAAGAAACACTGTGCAATCCTGTACCATTTTCAGAATCTTTCCTGTGCTTGAACCCATTGTTGCAGTTAATATGTCATTTATCTTCTTGTGGATCTTCTTCTTTTACACTACCTTCTACTTTCTTAAGCTTAATATCTTTCTTCAGGTCTCTCCTGATAACATGTCAAAAGTTTGTGAGATAGTGTTTCATCACGTCACCCTTGCTTCTACTAAGGAGCATGCTGGCTGGATTTATTTAAGGACATTTTTTTGTTGTTGATTTGGTGGTTCATGGTATAATTAACACTCTTCCTCAACACTAGAAATCATAGGCATCATTCATTGTCCACCTCTCATATGCCTAAGAAGCAATTAAAACATTATGGTTTGGATCCCTCACAACTCTATTTAAAATCACACTTGGAAATATAGCCCTTGGGTGACATAAAATGTTTAAGCTCTTGACTAATAGATGAAATACTGAGAGTTCAGACCTAGCTACAATCATCTCAAGATGGCAGACTCTGAGATCTAAAACACATGCCTATCCTGATGAACTGATGTAAAATGATACTTACCTTATTCCTACACTATCTGCATTAGTTTGCTTTATTTTTCTTCAAAACTCTTATTATTGTCCCTAAGTCTATAATCTCTCATTTATAGAATAATCTCCATCTAATGTACAGCTTTAATCTTTTGCTTGCTGAAACTGAGGAGGACCTGAAGCACTTGATGCAGAAGGTCAAAGACGACAACTTTCAATATGGATTGAAGCTCAGCATCAAGAAAACAAAGATTCTCACCACTGGGCCAATTGACAGCATCATGCTGGATGGTAGAGAGATTGAGATTGTTAACAGCTTCAGCTTGCTTCATACCACAAACAACACTTTTGGTACCAGGAACCAGGAAATCTAAAGACAAATTGCAGTGGGAAAATTTTATGGTCAGAGACCTCTCCAGAGTATTGAGGAACAATGATGTCAGTCTAGAGACCATGGTTCATTCACTTGATCCAGGTCTTCACAATCACTTGCTATGCATCAGAGAGCTGGATAATGACTAAGAGTGATAGAAGAACTATGCCTTAAATCATGGTGCTGGGGAAATATTGACTATACCATGGACTGCTAGGAGAACAAGCAGGCTCATCCAGAGAGGGTGAAACAGGCTGCTCCTTGGAGGTAAGGATTTTGAAGCTTCACCTGACATACTTTGGGCATGTTGCAAAGAGGGATTGGTCCTTGGATAGAGACATCATACTTGGAAATGTGGAGAGACAGTACAAGAGAGAAAGTCCCTTGATGACATAAATAGACTCAGTGATTAGGATAATGGGAGTAGGTGTATCAGAGACAATGAGGTTGACTCGATAGAGCAGGGTTCAGAATTATGGTACAAGAGGGAACTTTGTGACTCGATGGCACATAACAACAACAACAACAACAACAAGAAGATAGGATTTACTGGTGATGGGGTAATTTGGACTCTTTTTTAAACACCAGAAACAGTGTGACTTCACTTAAATAGCAAAAAAAGGAAAGAAGGAAAAACATATAATTACCACCAGTTCCTTCCTTTCTGATTCCTTAAAACTTAGAATTCACTAAGAGCTTCAGAGTCAAATATAACTTCTCAATTAACTATTAAATTACCAATATAGACTACACTTTTACTTTTTAAATTTGTGCTCTCAAGAATTGTATTATACATGATGGAATACAGATGATACAAATGGTTGAAGAAACTACCTTTATTATCTTCCTAAATCTTCCTAAATTGTTTTAAAAAATAAAACAAAAATATAGATTTTCTTTCATTTTACTAAGGAAATCAAGATACAGGATATATTTTGTCTTTGTGTGTGTGTGTGTATAAAACCCTTTTGAGGGTGCGAAAGAGAAGCAGGAGGAGAAATATTAAACAAACAAACAAAAAAACAAACCCAAAACATTTTAAACCATCAAGAAGACAGGAATTGGTTTTTCAAAGAGTCAATAAAATTGACAAACCACTGGCAAATTTAATAACGTAAAATAAAAAGAAGACACAGATAATTCAATTAAGAAATGATAGAGGTGACATCACAGCAGAACCAGATGAAATTAAATCAATAATAACAGAATACTGTGAAAAGCTATACTCGGATAAATTTGAAAACCTAGAGGAAATGAACAGCTTTCTACAAACTCATGCCCTACCCAGATTGACAAGGAAAGATGTAGAACAGACCTATCACAAAATAAGTCATTGAAAAGGGCATAAAAAGACTTCCCCGTAAGAAAAGTCCTGTCCCAGATGGCTTCACAGCTGAATTCAGAGATCTATCACCAATTCTACTTAAACTATTAAAAAAAGATAGATATAATAGTGTACATAGAACTCTAAGGAATAGAAAAAAACAAAACCGAAACAAAGAAAAAAACCAAAACACCACATCAAAAAACATTAAAGCTAATAAAACAATTTAGTAGAGTAGCAGGATATAAGATCAATATCCAAAAATCAGTGAGATTTCTCTACACTAAAAAAGACAAGAAAACCAAGAAAGCAATACTATTTACAAAAGCCAGCCACAAATTTATTGGTTATGTAAGTTTTACTCTCATGTTAATTTCTAGTTTTATGACATTGTGGTCTGAGAAGATATTTTACTTTATTTAAATCTTATTTTAATTTGTTGAGGCTTGTTTTGTATCCTAATACATGATGGATTTTACAGAATGTACCATGTGCACTTCAGAAGAAAGCATATTGAGTTTTAGTGGGGTACAGTACCGTGAATACATTAACACGCTCAAGTTGGCTGATTGTATAGTTTAGATCTTCTGCATCTTTGTTAAGAGTTTCTTTTGAGTTGACATATACTTTGGTGATAGTGTGTGTTGAAGTCTCCTACCACTATTTTGGTGCTATCTATTTTTTCCTTCAGTTCTGTTAACGGTTTTTTTTATGTATTTTGCATGTCTTTCATATTGTACATAAATGTTCAATAAGGTTATGTCTTTTTGATGTATCATGGCTTTAATCAGTACATAATGCCTTTTCTTATCTTTTAGGTGCTTTTCATTCTGAAATCTATTTTATCAGAAATTAGTATAGCCACTCCTGCTCTTTGTGGTTTCTATTTGCTTGGTATATTTTTTACAGCCTTTGATTTTGATTCTTTCTCTTCTTTATTTAGATGTGTCTCTTTTAGGAACATATTGATGGGCTTTGCACTTTCATTCATTCTGGTACTCTTTTTCTCTTGAATGGTGCATTTAGTCCATTCACATTGTGATTATTGTCAGTCCAGGGTTTACTGTAGCCATTTTGCCATGTTTCTTTTTCTGTTGTTTCTGGTTACTATGGTCCATGCACTTTCCTCTGGCATCTGTGTGAAGGACTTTCCTCAAATTTTCTTGTAGTTTTGGTCTTGCTTTCACAAATTCCTTAAGTTCCTTCTTTTCTGAAAAGGATCTAATTTCTCCTTCATATTTGATGGAGAGTTTGCTGGGTATAAGCTCCTTGACTGGGACTTGTTTGCTTTCAACTTTCTGTATATGCCATCCCATTGTCTTCTAACTTTCTGCTGAGAAATCAGAACTTAAAGAGATACCTCTTTGTAGATGACTTTGCTTTTCTTGCTTGGCTTTTAGTATACTATCTTTATCTTTTAGTTTGGAGAAATTGACTATGATATATCTTGATGGTTTTCTTTTTTGTGTCTTTTCTATTTGGTGTTTATTGTGTTTATTGTGCTATTTGAATGTGGATTTCACTGTTTTTCCAAATACATGGGAAGTTTTCTTCTAGTACTTCTTCCACAATTTTCCCTGTCACTTGCACATTCTGGAATTCCAATCATATATATGTTCTTCCTTTTGATGTCATCCTACATGATTCCAATGTTTTCTTCATTTTCTTTATGTCTCATCTCTGCTTTTTCTTGTAGTATGTTTCTACTGATGCTCTTATCTTCTAGCTCATTCACTCTATTCCATCTCTTCAGTCCTAATTTTTTGTCCTACCAGAGTGTTTGACACTTCTGCCATTTTGATCTTAATATTCTGGATTGCATTTTCAAGCTTTTATCTTATTTCCAGTACTGCATAGGCTGTACTCTCTCTATCTTTAGATTATTTTTTAAGTTCTTTACCTCTTTATCTATACTACCAATTCTTTCTTCCACCTTTTGCATTTTTCTCATAGTTGTTCAAGTTACTCCACATCAATATATTTCTTCTGGACTATTCCCTTTCTTATGGGTTTCCATTGTTTCTTCCAACATTTGAATCTTTTTTCCGTAGCTGTTCAAATATCTCCACATCAAGATATTTCTCTGGTTCTGTCTATCTGGGATATTCATTTAGTCTGCTTTTTTAGGAGAAGTTTATTTTGTTTTGTCCTGATGACTGAGGTAGATTGCTGCTTTCTTGACATTATGTAAGTCTTTTTTTAGTATGTGTTAGGCTGTTGTAACTATATATTGACCCTGAGTTGACATTGTTGTGTGAAGCTCCTATATTTTTGTGCTCCCACTGACAGTAGTGTTTTCTCCAAAGTACCTGAATGGCAAATCTTAAAGCCTGTTGTTCTCTTCCATAAATGCTGTCTTTGCCTGGTTCATTCAAGCTGTCCCATATCTTTCTGCATGAGCTTTCTGCTTAAGGTGTCCCACATGGTGTAGCTAGACAGCAGTGTTTCCCCCAAACTAATTATGATATTGCTTCTCCTGGTACTGAACCATGGGGGTGACAACTGAGCCGTGAAACTGCAGCCCCTGAATCTAAGTTGGGTCAAATCCTTTAGCATATGCTGGGAAAGTGGTAGCTGGCCATGCTACACAGGCCTTGGAGTCTTGTAGGAGAGCAATGGTAAGTTCCGTGAGGAGTCTTGTCCTGTGAGAAGAACCATGTCCCACCAGAACAATATCTCTTGATCTCCTTACAGCTGGTACTAAGGGTTCTGACTGTGAATTTAAGTATGATGAAATCATTGACAATTTCAATCTTTTCTCCATCTATCATGATGCTACCTACTGTTCCAGTGGTAAGAATCATTGCTTTCTTAATGTTGACTTGTAAGTCATATTAAAGGCTGTAGTCCTTGATCTTCTACAGATAGTGTGTCAAGTTCTCCTCCCTTTCAGCAAGGAAGGTTGTTTTATCTTGCGTTACAGTTTGTTAATGAGTATTCCTCTGATCCTGATGCTGTATTCCTCTTCATAGAGTCCAGCTTCACAAATGAATCAATACAGTAACTAGGGTAATGGGGTAGGATTTGCTAGAGCCAGTGAGAGTGGTTCAGGAGAGGGTAGGTTTCAGAGCAATTGCACATAGGTTCATTATGAGTCACAGGTGACTCAACACCACATAACAACAGCGATCTTCTGATGACCTATATTAATTTTCAAGATCACATTAACAGTATTTAGATAACAGTATTTTGATGGGAGTGTAACTTTATAGAGGAAATAATGTAATGTAAGAAATTTTAGCTAGAATAGATTTCAAAGTTATTCTAGTCCATTGCCTTATTTATATAGAAAGGACACTGAGGACCAGAGAGGTCAAATGATATGTTTAAATGTTACACAGCAAGTTACTAGCAAAAGTAGCACCAGATGTCATGGTTTTAATTACAATTGTACATTATTGATCGCCCCATTGAAACTGTGCTTGATCTCTGTAAGCCTCAGTTTGTCAAATAGATTGTTATGTTACATAAAAACCTATTTATGTAAAACTTAATTGATCTCTGAAAGCCTCAGTCAGTTTATCTAATGGGTTTTTATTTTATGTAAAAACCTACTTATGTAAAACTCATTTAGCCAGTGAGTTGGAACCTACTCATAGATGACCATCTAATAGGTTTTGTTCGTTGTTATTATGTCCTCTAGAGTCAGAACTGACCCAAAAGTGACTCTCCAGCAGTTTTCAGATGCAGTTAATCACGCAGGAAGAAGAGACTGCCCATTCTTCTCCAATGGAGCAGCTGGTGGATTCTAATTGTGTGCTTTTAAGGTTATTTCTTATAGTAAATTGCACAGGAGATGATTCCCCATTGTTCTACAGTGGTGCGATTGGTGTATTCATACCCTCTGCTTCTGAGTTAACATCATAGTTCCTTACCATTAAGACTTTTGGTAAATAAATTGTAACTATTGTGATTTCCACCAAATAATAATCTAACTTTTGTTGTCGTTGTGTACCTTTGAGTTGGAATCAACGCATATCTGATGCTTCAGTGGGTTTTCAGAGGCAGTTAATGGCACAGGAGAAGATTGTCCATCCTTTTCTGCAGAGCAACTGCTGGATGAAGAACAGCTAGACTGGATCCTAATTTTTCGCTGGAGTGTAAGGCATCTTCTTCCTGCCAACACACATTGCTGGTTCCAGCTTGCCTCACACCCAAGCCAACCACGTCTAGACACATACAGATTCCTAAGAAAAACAAGTTACATGATATTCTACCAAAGAGATAGTTGAAAGGCTACATTTAATTGATTCCTTGCAGGTTTTCTGCTGGATTTCCTTTACACATGGGATGACTTTCATTAGGCCCTTTGTATAAGAGCATGTTCTAATTTGTGCATACGCTCTATTCTTATTCTTTCTACCATACCATCTTTTGGAACCTGAATAAATAGCCTCACTTGGTGACTGTGAGACAATAATGTTCTGGAATTTTGACCTATTTCTATATAGTGCACTAATTACTTTGTAATTGTCCTTCTATATTATCGAGGACTTAGGTGTGTTCAGGGGAAGGGAGAGGTACCTTAAGGTGAGTTAGTGTGTGCAAGCATATATGCTTAACAAATCACTTATCAAATTTTGGGGGCAAAAGCAAATAAAATCTATAAATTTATAAATTAAACAAGTCTATTTTGATGTTGTACCCTAGTGGATAGGGAATTGTGTTGCCAACCTAAAAGAAATAAGTTCAAATTCACCACATGTTCTGTTGAAAAAAGTTGAGCAATCTCCTCTCCATGCTAGTTATAGCCTCTGAAAACCTACTGGACTGTCAGCTATGTGTTGGCTCCCACTTGATAGCAATGAGAGAGAGAATTCAATTGCTTAGAGGAACCCTAAAGACTTTGGGGTCTATTTACTTTATTCTAACTGTAGAACTCTGTTTCTGTTAATGTATTGGACCCTGCCTGACTGGGTGTGGTGCAAATGGGAGGAGGCAATATGTAAATGCTAATCAAATCAATGCAAATAAAAATAATGTGTTCCTTTACAAGGTCTGTGGAACAGCTGTGTAAAACCAAGTGATTTTCATTCTCATAGGTTTGGGTGAACCTCTTAAACAAATTCTTTCTTCCCTGTTGTGTTTTACTTTGATTTTTCTCCCCTTTTGTATTTGTCAGAACACATATGGCGAAAGTTGGCACTTCAGGCATGTGTACGTGGCTAGTTTTATTTTCTTCTCTTTGTGACCAGTTGGCTTCATAAATTTTGTTTCCAACAGCTTAACTACAAAACCACAGGCAAGAGCTTTTGTGAGGTCTTATGCATAACTAGGCTGGTGATATGACCAACTATCTCAAAGGTTTTTCTTAGAAAAGAGTGGATCTTCATATAGGAAGAAGGACTCCCCCCGCCTTTATTCATTTCATAAAGAGCCAGCAAATTATTTCAGTTTAGCAAACTTGATGTTATCATTTCAATGTTTTTTTTCGAAATTATGTAAGTGTTCAAAATTAGGCAATTAGTTTTTTGGCTTTTGTTGTTGTTGAAGAGCTATCAGTATACAATCAAAGGAAAAGAAAACCAGATCCTTACAGTCCTTTGGGTGTTAATAAAGCACACAGAAAAACAAACCTAAAAAAGTTGCTGTGAGTTGATGCCAACTCATGGAAATCCCAGGTGAGTTATAGATAGGACTGTGTTTGTTATTGTGTTGTAGCAGAAATGCAAGATTCTAAACACTCAGCCAATATTGGAAATAACAAACTTCTTTATTTCACATGTCCAGAATGTCAGTTAAGGGTCAAACTGTTCCGAACTCAAGGAGAAGTAAAGATTGAGTTTATAAACAGAGATTGAACATGGGAGATACAGAAAGTTTGTCATGGTTGGCAACTGAGGTTTCTTTTTCTTTTTTTAAAAAAAATTATTTTAATGGAAGTTTACAGAGATTTTCATTCATTCATTGTTGCATATGTTCATCCCTGCCCACATTTCCCCCCAGTTCACTTTTCTCTTTGTAAGAAATAAAGAAAAAAAATTCTTTCATTGCTATGCAATCCACCACCCAAGTCCACTCCACTAGGCAGCTTTCATTCTGGACTCTTGACATGACAATAGTACCTAATCATATATTCTTCCTAAACAGTTCTTCCCCTCATCTGTTTCAATGCAGTATACATTATTTATCCCCCTCATAGATACTCCCCAACCCTGATGTCAATCCTGCTTTACAACAGTGGCATTATGTGGTATTTGTCCTGAGATATTTCATTCAGCATAATTTCCTCCAAGGTCACCCATTTTCTATAATCCTTTATGAGCTCCTTGTTTCTCAATGCAGCATAGTATTCCATTGTGTGAATATACCACAGCTTCTTTATCCACTTGTTTGTTGATGGGCACTTGGGTTGTTTCTAACTTTTTGCTATTTTGAACAAAGCCACGTTTCTTTAGGGTATATTTCCAGTAGTGGAATTACTGGGTCAAATGGTATTTCTATTTCTTACTTTTTGAGAAAGCGCCATACAGCCTTCTATAGTGGTTGCACCATTTTACACTCTCACCAACAGTGAATACGGGTTCTAGTTTCTCCACAACCTTCCCACCATTTGTTGTTTGCTGTTCTGTTAAATTTTGCTATTCATATGTGGGACTCATAATTGTTTCTAATATCTCATAGGTGTCCAGGCTCCAGGCCAGAGGAAGATGTAGGATGTAGTCAGGGCATGGTAACTAAGCTGGGTCAGCATGTATTAGAACACAAAAGCTCAGGAAAATATACTATTGTTAAAATTATTGAAGCACACACTCTTTAAAATGGCTGTCAGTACAAAATGGTCTTCCTAAGCTCCATCTCACACACTTTGAGCATGCAGCTGGCAGAGATAGGTCCTTGGAGAGGATCATCATGCTTGAAAGGGTGGAGGGACAGTGCAGGGGAGAAAGACCTCGGATGAGATGAATTGATACAGTAAGTGGGGCAATGGGGGTTGGTGTGTAGGAATTAGTGAGACTGGCTCAGGACAGGGTGGGCTTCAGAGATACTATACATGGGGTCATTATGGGTTGCAAGTAACTTAATGGCACAAAACAATAAAAACAGTAACAACACCAACAATGTAACATATAAACTACTACTGCAATTGGAAAATATGGTTCTGCCATTTGCTAAAGGAAAAAAAAACCCAACAAACCAATCGTGGAGACAAGCATTTGAATGGATAAAACACGTGTTCTAATGTATCCTGATGGGAGCTCTGGTGGCCTTGTCTGTAGAGATTTGTTCTGCAAATCCAAAGGCCACACCTCTCTGGCAGTTCAATTCCCCAAGCATCTCCTCTGGAGAAATATGGACTATCTCCTTCTGTGCAATTTAAAGCCTCCAATATACCACTGGAGGATCAACTATGAGTGTTGACTTGACAGCAAAGAATAGTGTTTGAGGAGACAGGGATTATGGCCTTCCCAAATCTGTCTCAGCAAGGAAGTTTTGGGGGAATATTTGAAAGCTAAGTTAAAGGTGTAGGAAAGAGCTCATGTTTATTCAGTACTTAAGAGGGAAAGGCAGGGTTATCTTATGAAGAGAGGGATGATGCAGACCAGTAGGTGTGTGCAACTGGCTTTCAAGATGGTGTCTTTCCACTTATCATCATAGAGTTCAGGTGGCCTACTGAATAGAAAGTTTCACTGTCAACTCAAAGGGAGGTGGTTTGAATCCCTTTGAGTTGACAGGAGAATTCACAAGGAGAAAGATGGGCCATCTCCTCCCTTGAGATTTTCAGTGCCTCTGAAAACCCTCTGGAGTTAGTTTAGTTAATCGACACAGGGCACACACTGTAAGTTTCTTCCTCTCAAAATTGAAGTTATCTATCAGGGAATATGTACTGTAACTTTGCTTCTCATGGCTGTGTCTACTCCTCTAACTTTTATGCACATATAGCATCTAAAAGATTGTTTAGGGACTAGGTGCTGTTGAGTAGATGACTTATATGGTTCTATGAACAATAGTTTGGAATGATGCTCTATCTATTGCACCATCCGCACAATCTCTGCCAGGCTCTGCCCATTGTTACAGTCATTCTGCCAATCCATCTCACCATGGTTGTTATTGCTTTGTGGTACGGAATTGGAAATGACCCATAGCTGACTCTCCAGTGGGTTTTCAGAGGCAGTAAATAGCATTAGAGGAAATTGTCCGTCCTTTCCCTGTGAAGCATCTGGTGAATTTGAATTCTTCATTGATGGCAGTCCTCTCTTTTATTGACCCTTAACCTTTCAGATTGATGTGTTTTCCAAGAACTTATCCCTCCTGATAAACAGTCCCAAAGTATGTGAGATAAGTTTTACCTTCCTTGCGTCTAAGGAATATGCTAGTTGTACTTCCTCCATGACAGATTAGTCTCTTTTCTGGCAGTCTGTAATGTATTCAATGCTCTTGGCCAATACCAAAATCCAAAAGCATGAATTCTTCTTCTGTCATCTTTATTCATTGTTAAAATTTTAGATCTATATCAAGCAATTAATGGGGTCCAGCCCCGTTATATCGAACAGTTCCGCAGAGAGAAGGGACAAGGATGAGATGAATATGCAGAGAAACTATCCGCTGATGGCGAATAGCAATTGTATTATCCATAGAAAGGCCTATACAGGTTTTAGAAACATGTCTGCGGTAACAATCACATTATCTCTTTCCATCCGAGATGTTGACTATCAGGTCAAACATTAACTCTCACAGACCTTAGTACAATACAAAGATGTTTTCCAGAATACCTTATTGTGTGCTCTAAGAAAGAAAGAGTTTCGGTAGATGACATTCCCTAAGGTCTGAGACCTTTGGTCACTCTTATTCATTATTATCCTACTTCCTTGAGTTGTTTATTGCAAAGCAAATGTTCTAGACAAGATGGAGTTAGTCTTGCTGGTTTTATAGTACAGGGCTCATCTTGCTTTACAAGTTAGCCAGGCTCCTCACAAGCAATTAAAAAGATTATGCCTTGGATCAAGTGTATCATATCCTTTAAAGTGATACTCTTGATGTTTAGCACTTTGGGAGGTACTTGACAGTAGACTTCCTCAATGCAATATATCGTTTGATTTCTTGACTGCTGTTAGTGTGGGTGTTGATTGTAAATGCAAGTAAAATTAAGTCACAGCTTCTCTATTTTTTCCATCTATCATAATGTTGCCTATTGATTCAGTAGTGAGGATTTTTGTTTTCTTGAGGTTGATATGGAATCTATACTGAAGGTATAGTCTTTGATCTTGTCCAGGAGATGCTTTAAGTCTTTATCACTTTTTGTAAGCAAGATGGCATCTTCTGCATAATGCAGATTGTTGATAAGTCTTCTTCCAAATATTTTTTCATATAATCCAGATTCCCAAAGTATTTGCTTATGATGTTGATTAATAGATGTTGTTGTTGTTATATGCCCTCAAGATGCCTGAAACTCATAGCAACCCTGTGCACAACAGCCCTAAACCCGGCTCTATCCTGTGTCAATCTTATTGCCTCCAACACACCTATCCCCAATACTCCAGTCACTGAATCAATCGCCCTCATTGAGGGTATTCCCCTTCTATGCTGCCACTCCACCCTCCAAAGCATGACATCTCTCTCCTAGAAGTGGTTCCTCCTTGCAACATGTCCAAAATATGTCAGATGAAGCTTCAGAATTCTTGCCTCCAAGGAGTAACGTAGTTCACCCTCTCTAAGACATACCTGTTTCTTCTTTTAGCAGCCCATGGTATATTCAATACTCTTCTCTAGCACCACAGCTCAAAGCCATCGATTCTCCTTCTATCATCTATAGTCATTGTCCAGCTCTCTGATGCACAGCAAGTGATTGCAAAGACTATGACCTGTATCAGGCGCACCTCAGTCTCCAGAGTGATATCTTTGCTCTTCAGTACATTGGAGAGTTCCCTTACAGCAGATTTTCCCAATGCAATAAGTCTTTTAATTTTCTGGCTGCTGGTGCCAAGATTGTTGATTGTGGAGCCAAGCAAACTAAAGCTGTTTACAATCTCAGTCTTTTCACCATCCATCACAAGCTGCCAATTGGCCCAGTGGTGAAAATCTTCATTTTCTTGATATTGAGCTTCAATCCATATTGAAGGCTATATAGTTCTCGACCTTCTGCAGCAAGCACTTCAGTTGTCAATAAGTTTTATTTCATTCCATCAGTCCAAAATTAATTTTACAAAATTTGGAAGCATTGTAACAAACTCTAGACTTTAACCTGAAAAGGCTGACATAGTAGTAAATAAACTAAAAGCATATTACTTTGGCATATGTTTTGTCATAAATTAATTATCTACTGGAATTGATCAATGTTGAAAAGGGATTGTGTTCTGCTATTCTTCACGAAACGGATTGATAGATACCGAGGAAAAATTCAACCTTGATGCACATTTTTTTAAAATTTTAAATCGTGTAATTTTGTTGTTGTTGTGTTTGAAAAAGTACTTCTTCTTCTTCTTGGTTTGGATATTTTGTTTAACATTAAACAGTGTAGGTGGTGTTGTGAGGAGGCTGCTTTTGACTTCTATTACTTTTACAAAGGGAAACTGTCCCATCAACAACATTCACATTACTAAATTTCCATAAGTTCAGACAGACCTAACCTCCATGTTCTCCCAACCACTTCTACTAATCTCAACACCAGTTGTACTGTTTTGCTTCTTGGTCTGAGATCCATTTCTATAGTTACACAGAACTCACGGAACCATGTTCATGGTTATGAGTATTAGGAAAATTGAGAGGTTGTAATTTAAATTGGCAGTAGGATGAAATTGCTTAATCTTGTCAGCTTCCAAAGTATGCTTAGAAGTGTTTTGACTTTACATCTCATGGCTTAATATTCCAAGTTGTTATAAACCTCCCTTATTCCTACCAGTCACGGCATCTCCTGTCAGTACCTGTGCAAGCTTGAGTGATGGCCTTAACTCTGGCTATGTGGGGCTTTTCTCCTCACTCCCACCAAAAATTTGGGAGAAGATCTGACTCTGAGTTCTGACTTTGATGGGAGAGAGGCAATACCAAGTCAGCTCTATCTCAAATTAGTATCTGGTTCTCTGTTGAGGCAGGTACTCCTTTCACATGGGTCCTAACCTGACTCTGTATATTACTCTCATTTTCTTTTATTGCTTCCTACATAATTCAGAAGTTTGAGCAGCACTAAATGTACTAGCAAAAAAAAAATTAGAAATAACAAGATAAGGTATCAAGAGTGCAAGAATCAATAGAATATCAAATAACATGTTTCAACTAACAGATGCAAGCAACCCTGGGCATGCTTGTCATCTAAATTGCCAAGAAAATGGAAGCTCAGTTGCAAGCAAAATATTGTTGAAAATCATCCCAAAACTGCTATAAATATAAGTGCATCAACAGAGAGCTGCTAGAGAGGGTTAAACCAGGCTGCTCCTTGGAGGCAAGGATTCTGGGTCTTCGTCTGACATACTTTGGACATGTTGTAAGGAGAGATAGGTCTTTAGAGAGGGACATCATGCTGGGTAGAGTAGAGGGACAGCGCAGGAGGGGAAGACCCTCTATGAGGTGGATTGATTCAGTGACTGGGGTACTCGGGATGGGTGTGTCAGAGGCAATGCGATTGGCACAGGATAGAGCATGGTTTAGGGCTGTTGGACATAGGGTCGCTATGAGTCGCAAATGACTCGACTGCACATAACAACAACAACAGCCAGAAATTCAAGCTGATTTTAGAAGAGGACATGACAACAGTGATATCATTGTTAATATCAAATCCTGGTTGAAATCAGAGAATACCAGAAGAATGTCTATTCATAATTTATTGATTATGCAAAGGAATTTGAACTTGATTTTGTGGATCATAACCAATTATAGGTAACATTGAGGAAAATGGGAATCTCAGAACACTTAATTATGCCCACGAGGAAACCATACTGAGAACAAAAAGTTGTTTATCCAAACAAAGCAAGGGAATACGACATACTTTGAAATCAGGAAATGTATCTGTCAGACATCAGAGTTGTAGCCTTCCTTTCTCCATAACTATTAAATCTATATTCTGAGAAAATCATTTGAGAAGCTAGACTTTGAAGAAGATAAGGCATCAGAAGGAAGGAAGACTTTGTTGATGATACAACTTCATCAACATAGATGACACAACTTTGTTTGCTCAAAGTGAGGAGGACTTGAATCAATTGTTGCAGAATATCAAAGAATACAGCCTTTTACATGAATTGCATCTAATCCTCAGAAAGAAAGAAATCCTCACCACTGGACTGATGAGCAACAACATCACGATAGATGGAGAAAAGATAGAAATTGTGAATTATTTCATCTTACTTGGATCCACAATCAACACCCTTGGGAACAGCAGTCAGAAGATCATGAGACTTTACTACAAAAGTCCACCAGCTGAAACTGCTCGACTTCACTGCGAAAGTCCACTGTTAAAAACGGCTCTGAAGTGCTGTAAAGCTATGATATTAGGTTGAAGACTAAGGTACACCTGATTCAGGATACGTTCTTTTCAATAACTTACTCTACCTCTCAAAGCTGGGCTGTGAATAAGGATTACAGGGGAAAAAAATGATACTTTTGAGTTGTGGTACTGGAACAGAGTACTGAATATCCCATGAACTGCCAAAAGATCAAACAAGATATGTCTTGGGAAAAGAGCAGCTAGATTACTTTTTGGAGGCAAGGATGGTGTAGCTTTGTCTCACATATTTTGGACACATGACTATGACAAGGTATTCCTTGGAAAGGGATATCATGCTTGAAAGGTGGAGCATCAATAAAAGAGAGAAAGATCCTCAACGAGCTAGCTTGACGCTGTTACTGCAGTCGTGCACTCAAGTGTATCAGATGATGAGTATGACACAATTCAGTTGTCTCTTTAAGCTAAAGGGATATTAAGAATTTCTTTTAAAATATTTTTAAATAAATTTTTGTTTTCTATTATTCTCTTGTTTATTGTTTGTAGGATTTTCAGTGTCTTCTTTTGTTAATGTGTTTTAAGTAGATAACTGGAATTTTCTGCTGAAGAAACTCTGGGTGGATTAAAGCTCAAATAATGAGTAGTTCATTAAACAATAGAGTTTAGGGAAAAAAGGAGATTTCATAAGAATGAAAAGAAAATAGAGTTGTTATCTTCTTTAATTATCATTGAGGGTAAGAGAAGAAAAAAGAGAAATAACTTAGAAAATATAGGTCAATAAAATTTTATTTTTAATAAAAGATCTTTTATATCAATACAAACATACTCTGAAGCAATGTGAAAGCATTTCACTGTCAATATATTTTTAAATGAAATTTTATTTTGTTATTTTAATGAACTTTTTGGAGTAATTAGATTTTCCTTCATTTCTTTACACATTTTATGCCCTCCTCCTCCTGCCCCCTCCTCCAGTTCACGTGTGTTTTTTTTTTAATATTCATTCATTGTTGCCAAAATTGCATGATTTACAACATTTAATTTTAAAAAAGAAATATCACCAGATTTTACATGCCTAGAAGAAAAAAAATCTAATCTCTTGATTTTAATAAAGGATCTAAAACCTCAAAGGTAGTATTAAGAAAGTGAGGATTTGATATGCATCTATCCACAAAATTGCTACTTTTACTTAAAGCGGGATTATAGATTTTTATACTAGATACCTCTCTTGCTGAAACTCTTACAGAAAAAAAGGAATAGAAAAGAGTCATCTTTCATAGGGTAGTAGTTCTTAAAATTAAAGAGATTAGATGTTGTTGTTATTGTTATGTGTCAAGTCACCGTGACTCATAGCAGCCCTATGGGGCTATAGCTCTGAAACCTGCCCTATCCTGAGCTAGTCCCATTGACTTCAACAGACCTAATCCATTGCTCCAGTTACCACATCAATCCATTTTATCCAGGATTGTCCTCTCCTGCTCTCTCCCTTCACCTTTCCAAGCATGATATCCGTCTCAAAGGACTATTCTCTCCTGGTCACATGCCCAAAGCATGTGAGATGGCGCTTCAAAATCCTTGCCTCCAAGGAGAAACTTGGCTTCATTCTCTCCAAGATAGACCTGTTTCCTTTTTTGGAGGCCTATGGTAAGTTCAAAACTCTTCTCCAGTACCACAACTCAAAGACATCAATTCTTCTGATGTCATCCTTAGTCATTGTCCAGCTCTCTGATGCATAGCCTCAATCAGGCTCACTTTAGTTTCCAGATTGACATTGTTTCTTTTCAGTACTCTGGAGAGGATCTTGACAGTAGATTTTCCCAATACAATTCAGCTTTTGATTTCCTGACTTCTGATGTCAAGAATGGTGATTGTGGAGTCGAACAAGCTGAAATTATTAACAATATCAATCTCTTCTCCTTTCATCATTAATCACCTCAGTGGTGAAGATCTTTATCTTCTTGATGTTAAGCTTCAATCCATACTGAAGACTATAGTCCTTGACTTCCTGAAGCAAATCTTTCAGGTCTTCCTCAGTTTTGGCAAGCAAAAGTTGTATCATATGCATATTGCAAGTTGTTGATGAGTTCTCCCTCCAAGCCTGATACCACACTTCTTCTCATAAAGTCCAGCCTTCCAAATGATCTATTCTGAGTACATTTTGGAACCCTGCTCAAAGAAATTAAATTGAACTGCCTAATATAATTTCCAGAGATCCTTTGCCCATGGATGGTTTGATGTTGTTATGTTCTCTTGAGTGTATGATGACTCCTAACAACTTTATATTTAGAAGATCTAAATGTTACCCTGTGCCATCTTCATAATCTCTACCAAACTAGAGCCTATTGTTACAGTTACTGAGTCAACGCATCTTGTTAAGGGTCTTCTTCTCTTTCCCTGACTATTCACCTTTTCTAGCATAGTATCTCTTTTCCAGAGATTGGTCCATCCTGGTAACATATCCAAAGTATGTGAGAATGAGATTCACTATCCTTGCCTCGAATGAGCACCCTGGGTAAACTTCCTCTAAGTCAGGCTTGTTTATTATTCACAGGCCATGGAATATTCAGCACCCTTCTCCAACATCAAAACTCAAAGGAATAAATTCTTCTCCTACTATCCTTTTTCATTGTTCCATATAAATTCTTCTATCACAGCTTGGATCAAGTATACCTTGGACTTTAAATTGACATCCTTGTTCTTTAGCACTTTAGAGATTTACTTGAGGCCATATTTTCCCATGCAACATGTCTTTTAATTTCTTTCTGTTGTTATTATAGCTAATTGTGGATCCAAATAAAATAATTTTGTTCACATCTTTAATATTTTCTCTATCTGTCATGATGCTGTCCAGAGGTGAGGATCTTTGTGCATGGATCAGTAGTCCTAAATAATTGTACATTGATACTCCTCTTCATGTAAATGTCAATCTATTTCTATGCCTGTCATGGGGATAAAGAAAAAGAACATTTACTAGTAGAAGGCACACCCATGCTACTCCAAAATGATTTCAAGAGATCAAAGGGAATTGAAAAGAATGTGTGACGTTAGAGTGTCTAATATCATTCATTGGCAAGCACAATAGAAAAGAAGTCATTTTGGAATTATAAGTCCCATTGAGTATACCCTCTTTGACTGTTTCGGCATCATTTCACTTCATTTTGTGTTTGCTGCCATTGCTACAGTTCAAGCCAAAGCACATTTTCTCCTTAGATTATTTTGACATCTTCTAATTGACATTCCTCCTGTTCTGTATCTTCTTACCATCTCAAGCTAATATCTGCACTGTAAATGTTGTTTCAAATTATCTGTCAGAGACTCCACACATCTGTCAGATGAAATAAAAACTCATTATTGTGGTAGACTACTGTATTGCTGTTTCCTAACCTTACTGGTTGCTTTTGTGTTTTTATTATCTGGACTTTAGTTTTGCTTCTCTTTTACATCAATGCATTTATATTTATGGGGTTTATTCCTAGAGTCACTTTTTCATTACTTTATTTTCCTGTATCCTACTCCTTCCCAAACACTGAATTCTAGTTTCAATCCACATGGAAAGCAGTTTTTGTAATGGGTAGAAACATTTATATATGGTGTTCCCAAGTCAATTGGGAAAGGCAAGCAACTTATTGGATATGTTCAGAGATATTTTCCTTTGTTGTTGTGGACCGTTGGGTCAGAACCAAATCATAGCTGACCCTCTGGTGAGGTTTCAGAGGCAGTTAATCACACAGGAGGAAATTGTCCATCCTTAAACCACATGCCTTACTATATCTAAAAATCTTCTTATTCATAACCCTAAGTCTGTCTGCATCTCAGAACTGAACTTGAGATTCTTTTTCATCTCCCAGGCCATCTGCTCATGGGACTTATTCTTTCTCCACTGAGCTCTTTTCTCACTCTTCTTTGGTCTTCTAGTACCTTGTGAATACTTTTTCAGAGAACTTTGCCATAAGCTATTTGTTAATGTGTCTGCCTTTCCCATGATAAGATGTGATTGTTTTATTCATCTGTGTTACTCATTTGGTAGTACAATAGGAAACTGATTAATGTTTTTTAATGGATAAAACTTTAGTTTCTTCTTAAGATCTTATTATGTCTTTAGATGCAGAACTATGGAAACAATTTCAGGTATTGTTTTATTATGTATCTTCGAGTCAGCTGAAATCATACCAACCTTATGCACAGTAGATTTGAATCAATATCTCCCATTACGCCAGTTAGTGTGTTAATCCATCTCATCTGGGGTCTTCACTTCTGCACTGTCCATTGATCCTTCCAAGCATGATATCCTTCTCCAAAGACTGGTCCTTCCTGGCCATATGCCCAAAGTATGTAAGAAAACTCTCAATATCCTTGCCTCCCAACTCTGGACTGCCACCTGCAGAAAGCTGAAACAGGATTCACATCTCACACCATAATTAATAAGAATTAAATATAGAAAAATATATTTTAATGAATATGAATTATTTCATTATGCTTTGAAGTCAGATCATAGCATATTTTAAGTAACTTTTTGATAACATGGTTTTTTAATAAAATTTTTATATAAAATTCACTGTCCTCAAGTTGATTTCAATGTATAGCAACACTAAGGATATAGTAGAACTTCCTAACAGTTTCCAAGGGGGTAAGTATTTTAGAAATAGAGTTCCACATCTCTCTACCAAAGAGCAAGTCATGGTTAGCACTTGAGTACTTCACCCTAAGGTTAACATCTGAGCACTGCTACTATGCCGACAATGCTACAGAAATCTTGTATGGAAAGCTTATTTTGGAAAATACATGTAGACTGTGCTCATGTGAAACCTATACCTAGACTACAAGACTGTTATGTGAACACAGCAAGGGAATGTTATTTTGGTAGAGTCCTTAAGTTCGAGTACAACTCATAGAGACCCTATGAACAACTGATCTGAACACTGTCCTATCACATGCCATCCTCACAATCTCTGACGCATTCAAGCCTACTGCCATGGTCACCATGTCAACCCACCTGGTTAAGAGTTTTCTTCTTTTTCACTACCCTTCCACCTATCCATGATATCCCTCTCCAAGGAATAATCTCACCTAGCAAACAAAGATAGGTGTGTATCAGGGTTGTATCATCTCTCCATGCCTTTTCAATCTGTATGCTAAACAAATTATTCAAGAAGCTGCACTCTATGAAGAATGTGGAATCTGGATTGGAGGAAGACTGATCAAAAACCTTCGTTATACAAAGGACACAATCCTGCTTGCTGAACATGAGGAGGACCTGAAGTGCTTGTTGTAGAAGATCAAAGAATATGGCCTCCAGTATGGATTGCATCTCAATGTTAAGAAAACAAAAATTCACATCGCTGGATGAATAGGCAAGGCATCTTCATAATAGATAGAAAAAAATTCAGTCTGTCAACTAATTCATCTTACTTGGATTCACATGTCAGATGGAAGTCTAAGGTGTGTTTGATTCAGCCTATGGTCTTTTCGATCACTTGTTATGCTACTGAAAGCTGGAAAATGTGAATAAGAATTAGAGAAGAATTGATACTTTTGAGTTGTAGTGTTGAAGGAGAGTTCTGAATATCTCATGGAGTTCTTAAAGAACAAACAGTTAAGTCTTTAAGAAGGTGCTGCCAGCATGCTTTTTGGAGGCAAAGCTAATAAAAGCTTTGTCTCACATACTTTGAGCATGTTTCTAGGAAAGGCTGTTCCTTGGAATGTGATATCGTACTTGAACAGGTAGAAGAATGAAGAAAGAGGGGAAGGCCCTAAACTGATGGATTGACCCAGTAGCTATAGCAATGACTAAAGTGTGTCAGAGATGGTGAGAATGGCACAGGATAGGACAGGGCTCAAATTTGTCATTCATAGGGTTGTTATGAGTTATACTTGACTCAACATTACCTAACAACAATATGAATTAGAAATAATTTTTAAAAAAGACAGCTTAAAAAAATAACATATTTTACAGTAGAGTAAGAGTGAGATTATTTAACAATAAGAGATTCACAAATATTCAAGAATATACACAAGGATGTTTATTGTATCCTAATTTGCTGTAGTGATTGGAAGATTAGCAACTTGTGGCAGACCATACTACAGATAATAAACAGGTTTAAAAAGCTGTATTAGACCCTTATCTTGAGACGTCTTTGATAACTTGCTTGTAGAACACACATTTTAGTCAACATAATCAAGGAAAGAACAATTTTATTAAAATTAATTTGTTTATGCATTTTTTAAAGCTTGTGAAATAACTATCAAAACAATATAAATGCTTGTTAATATCATTTGTCATCTGACTTGGATGAGATTTAGGTGTAAGGAATAGAAAAGAAGGATGACTGTATTATTGTTTTGTTATTTTATTAGTTAAAGTCAAAAGTATTATTTTAAAATTTTGGATGAGAAATTCAAAATCACTTCTAGGAAAGATACAAAGTTTTGTGGAAAAAGTAAGGATTTATTCAAAAGAAGAAATTGATGCAAGAAGTATCATCAGAAGATAAACAAGATTTTTGTGTCTAGACTGGGTATGAGTCATTCTAGGAAAAAAAAAAACTTAAAGCCTAAGTTATAGAACTTGAAGGACCAGATGGCACTTGGAAGTTTTGAAGCAAACAGTAGACTTAACAATGATATTTATTTCAATATTTATTTATTTTTATTAAACAAAATATCACCCATAACTTCAGTGATGTTTTGGTCACGTGGTCCATTTCACTGATTCAGACAATTTCTCCTCTTTCAACAGAAAAATAATGGAAAAATTATATTAACATTTTTATCTATTTATTTTTACAAAGCATGCACAAGATTAAAAAAGAAAGGAAAGAAACGGAATCTACTAGGTTACAAAAAAGAACAAAGGATTTCAATTAGTAGGGTGAGTGCAAGTAGATCCCATTGTAGCCATCGGTGAATATGCATGGGATATGTGCAAAATACTTTTAAGAACCTTTAGAGAAAAGACTAAGGAGCTCTGGTGGCTTAGTGGTAAAGAATTGAGCCAATGCAAAGATATGTGGAAGGAGCACTCTTCTTCAGTGTGATTTTACCGCCTCTGATAATCTGCTGGGTGGTCAGCTATGAGGCAGATCAGTTTAGATGATAAGCAACAATAATAGGGGAAAGATCTCTTATGATGCCATTGTTAAGCTTTAAACTGCTAACTACAAAATCTGTGATTCAAATTCACCTAGTTACTTAGTGGAAGAAAGCTGGAAATCCACGTTGATAAAAATTAAACAAGAACAACAACAAAGAATCCCAATCAGTTGCTCTTGATTCCAATTTATATGTAATACTTTAAAATTCTATGAAACAGTTATACCCTATTGACTCAATGACAATGACAAATAGAAAGTGTTAGTGGATGCTCAAGGTGGGAAGCTATATTTGAGTCTCATACTTAAAGCCTAAACTCTTTAATGACCTCCTAATTATGAAAATATTTTTAAGGGGATTTAATTAATAGTCTGAGGAAATAAGTTATTTTCTAAAACTGGAGGTTGTAATAGATGATATCTACCAACTTTTCTAGTCAGAAATCGATTCAATATGAAACTAAAATGTTTTAATAATAATGGGTGACAGGAATACAAAGATTGGAGACCAGGAAGAAGGATCACTAGTCAGGAAACATGGACTTGGTGACAAAAATGAGGCTGGGGGTAGAATGATAGAATTCTACAAAGTCAACAATTTATTCACTGCAAATGCCTTTTATAAGAAACCTAAACACAGACTACACACATAGATTTCCCTTGTTGGTATGCACAGGAATCAGATTAATTACATCTGTGGAAGAAACCACTGGAGAAGTTCAATATCAGCAGTAAAAACTATGCCAGGTGCTGATTGTGCAACAGACCATCAACTACTCATATACAAATTCAAATTAAAGCTAAAGAATATCAAATCAAATCCATAGGAATAAAAATTTGACCTTGAGTCTATCCCACCTAAATTTCAAAGCCAACTCAGGAACAGGTTTGAGGACTTGAACAGATGAAGACCAGATGAGCTGTGGGAAGATATCAAGAATTATCATCCACGAAGAATGTAAAAGGTCATTACAAAGAAAGGTTGAGGACCAAAATGGATGTCAGAAGAGACTCTAAATATTGCATTAGAGTGCTGATAACTCAATGCAAAGGCAATAAATCAAGAAGTCAAGGAGCTGAAAGAACAACTCAGAAAAGTGAAGCAAAGTATTGTAATGAAATGTGCAAGGAGCTAGAGTCAGAAAAATCAAAAGCGCTGAAATCACTTGGCATTTCTTAAGCTAAAGGAACTAAAGAAGAAAAATTAATGCCACAAGTTGCAATACTTAAGGATATTATGGGCAGAATATTGAACGATCCAGGATATATTAAAAGAAAGTGGAAGGAGTATACAGAATCAGTGTACAAAAATGTTTGGTTGACACAGAAGAAGTTCATGAAAAACCATATGATCAAGAGACAATGGTGATGAAGAAGGAAGTGTAGGCTGCTCTGAAGGACTTGGCAGAAAATAAGGCCCTAGGAGTTGGTATTCTACAGAGGTTTGTTTTCCGGTTCTGATAAGGATTAGGGTAGAATGTTTACTCACCACTGGGTATGAGTTGATTTTATTCAGCTTCCTATTTAAAAGGACTCAATGGCACCTAACAACAACAACAACGACGACAAAGCTCTGTTGTCTTAGTGGATAGAAAGTTATGCTACCAAGCCAAAGGTGGGCTGCTTTAATCAGGCCTGGTTTTAACTGGTTTTGGTCAAACATTCTTCTAAGTGGTATAGCACTGGTCTGTCCATTTGCTGTACAGAGGTAACTTGTGCTTGCTGTGATGCTAACCACTGTGACACTAATATGTCAAATTTGATAATGTTTACCCATGGTGGACAGTGTTTGGTGAAGCTCTCCAATTAAAACAAGCTTGGAAGCAGGAGTGGCATCTGCTTCTAAAATAGCTTGCCTCCAGAAACTCTATGAACATGGAGAAACAATGAAAGTTATATAAGTTTTCAGGTCTTTTGTTCATAGGGTCTTGAAGCCATCTATGACTCAACGACACCTAACAACAACAACAACTACAGGAGTTGGTAAACCAATTGACATATTTCAGCAAACAAATGCTTCCCTGACACGCTCAGCAGATTTTGCCAAGAAATCAGAGGACAATTAACCAACTGACTGGAAGAAATTAATATTTTATTCCCATTTTTTTTAAAAAAGGATGACTCAGTAGTGTGGAAATTCACTACTATCACATGCAATCAAAATCCTGCTCAGGATTATCCAAAAATGACTGGAGCAGTACCTCAACAGAGAACTGCCAGAAGTACAGGCTGGATTTAGAAGAGGATGTGGCACTTTAGACATTATCACCAATGTCAGATGGATCTTGGTCGAAAGCAGAGTGCCAGAGAAACATCTATCTATGTTTCATTCACTATGCAAAGGTATTTGACTTTGTGGATCACAATAAACTGTGGTTGACTCTGAGAAGAATAAGAATCCCAGAACACTTCAATGTGCTCATGTGAAATCTATTCTCAGACCAGGAAGCAGTCTTCATAAGAGAACATGGAAACACTGCATTATTCAAAGTCAGGAAAAGAGTGTGTCAGGGCTACTTTCTGTCTCCATACTTTTTCAATCTATATGCAGAACAGATAATTTAAGTTATACCTTATGAGGGGAAAAGTGCATCAGGATTGGAAGAAGACTCACCAAGTACCTTTGTTATGCAGATGATACAACTTTGCTTGCTGAAACTTAGGAGGACCTGAAGTACTTACTGCAGAAGGTCAAGAACAGTAGTCTTCAATGTGGATTGAAGTTCAATATCAACATGACAAAGATTCTCACCACGTGGCCAATTGGCAGCATGAGATAGATGGAAAAGAGATTGATGTTATTAACAATTACAGCTTGCTTGGCTTCACAATCAACATTATTGGCACCAGCAGCCAGGGAATCAAAAGATGTTGCATTGGGGGGGAAAATCTGCTATCAGGGATCTTTCCTGAATGCTAACAAGCAATGTTGTCAGTCTAGAGACTAAGGTGCACTTGATCCAGGCCATGGGCTTCGCAATTACTTGCTATACATCAGAGAGTGGAACGATGACTAAGGATGACAGAAGAAGAATTGATGCCTTTGAGTTGTGGGGGTTGGAGATGAGTCTTGGACATACCATAGACCACCAAGAAGAAAAAAAAATTCTATCTTGGAGAAAGTGAAACCAAGTTTCACGTTGAAGGCTAGGATTGTGTAGGTTTGTCTCACATATTTTGGCCATACGGCCAGAAGAGACAAGTCCTTAGAGAAGGACATAATGCTTGTAAGGGTGGAGGGACAGCACAGGAGAGGAAGACTTCAGTTGAGAGGGATTGATACAGTAACTGGGACAATGGGGATAGGTGTGTTGGAATCAGTGAAACTGGCTCAGAATAAGGCTGGCTTCAGAGCTATTGTACATAGGATCACTGTGAGTCCAAGGTGACTCAACAACACATAACAAAAACAACAACAACAACAACAAAAATAAATCAAAGTAATAAAGTAATATAGTCACACTACCTAAAGCATTTAAATGTTTACTTCCAACATGGTTTAGGTAACTAAGTCAAGAAATTAATACAAAAGCAAATTTAGAGCTATGGAAACTTTGAGCTGTACTGTTGTTTTTGTTGTTAGGTGCTGTCAAGTCAAGTATAACTTATAATTACCCTTTGAACAAAAGATCTGAACCCTGTTCTTTCCTCTGTCATCCTTACACCTTCTGACACACAAGAACCCATTGCAGAAGTAACCGCATCAATCCACCTGGTTGAGGGTCTTCCTCTCTTTTGCCGACTTTCTAGCCTTCCCAGCATCATGTCCTTCTCCAGGGAACAGCCACTCCTAGCAAATACCCAGAGTATGTGAGGTGAAGCCTCATCATCATTCTTGCCTCCACAGAGTACTCTGGCTGCAAGCTCTTCAAGACCTATCTGTTTATTCTCTTGTCCAGCCATGACATCTTCAGTGTCCTTCTACAACACCACAGCTTAATGGCATCAGCTCGTTTTCTGTCATCCTTACTCATTATCCAGATCTTAGATGCATAACAAGTAATCAGAAAGACTATGGCCTGAATTAGATGTACCGTAATCATCAAACTATCATCACTATTCCTCAATAATTTAGAAAGGTCCCTAACTACAGATTTCCCCAGCACAATGCTTCTCTTTATTTCCTGACTATTCATACCAAGGATGTTAATTGTCAATACAAGCAAGATGAAGCTATAGTTTGACAGTTACAATATCCTCTCCACCTATCGTGGTGCTGTTTATCAGTCCAGTGGTACAAGTCTTTGTTTCCTTGATATTGAGATGCAATAAATACCAAAAGGCTACATTCCTTGATCTTCTGCAACAAGTGCTTCGAATCCTCTTCATTTTCAGCAAGCAAGGTTGTATCATCTACATAATGCAAGTTATTGATAAATCTCCCTCCAGTCCTGATGCCACACTCCTTTCCACAGGATTCATCTTATTGGATAATTTACTCAGCTTACAGTCAAGAAATTGACACAAAAGCAAATTTAGAGCTATGGATCATTTAAGTTGTATTTTAGATGGTATTAATCTATGATATGGCAATATTTAGTATTTGCTGAGTTGACATTTGGTGCATTCAAACTCATGCCTTTGGGACGTAACACAGCTTCTTACCAATAAGCTATGGTATCAAGTATTCTAAAGAAAAGAGAAACATGTTGTTATTACTCACTTTCTTGACATAATAGATGTGAAGCTAGAACTCACGAGAATATTATCTGAAGTCTTAAAGACACTTTTATTTTAATAAAATTCTTGTTGCTGAGTAATATCATAAAGAACTTTCTAGCTATTTGGATACCATTAAAGGAATGTATTTTCAATTCATTCAATCTCATTAAAAGAATATATCTTCAAAATCAGGAAAGCAAAAATCCTCACCACTGGACCAATTGCCATCATGACAGATGAAGAAAAGATTGAAGCTGTCAAAGGTGTCATTTTACTTAGAGGATGACAACATTCAAGAATTCAAAAGATGTGTTGCATTGTCTGCTTTTAAATGCTAAAGAACAAGGATGTCAGTTTAGAGACTAAGATGCCTTTGAACTAAGACTTGTTCTATTCAGTTACCTCCTATGCATCTGAAAGTTGCAAAATGAATAAAGATGGCAGAAGAAGAATTGATGCTTTCAAGTTTTTGTCTTGGAGAAAAGTAATAACTATCTCATGGTCTATGAAAAGAATAAACAAATCTGTCTTGGAGGTAGTACAACCATGGTGCCCCTTTCAGGCAAAGATGGCAAAACTTTGTTGCACATAGTATGGAGATGTTATTAGGAGGGATCACTACTTGTAAAAAGACATCACGTCGGGAAAGGATGAGGAAAATCCCCAAGAGGATGGATTGATGTAGTGACTATAACAATGAGCTTTACTATACCAGAGATCACAAGGATGGCACAGGATAAGACAAGGTTCAGATCTATTGTCTATACAGTTGTTATGATTCATAGTTGACTTGATGGCACCAAAAAACAGTGACATTTTTAATTGATAATTATGCATGTGAAAGTTGGACATTGAATAAGAAAAGCAAAGAATCATTAGATGCTTTCAAGTTGTGATATTGGCAAAAAATAATGACTGTATTGTAGACTGTCAAAAGAACAAACAAATCTGTCATGGGAGAAGTACAAATAAATATTTTAAGGATGGTGAGACTGTGAAACACATTCTTTTAGAGTGTTATCAGTAGAGACAATCATGCTGGGAAAAACAGAAGAAGAGTGAAAGAAAGGAAGAAATGAATTAATAGAACTGAGATAATGGTTGGAACAGTGGTGGTGATTATGAGGATGTTGAGGAATCAAGCATGGCATGATTCTATGGTACATAAAGTCACTATGAATTGGAGTCTACTTTATAGAATCTAATAACAATAGCAAAGGAAGTATAATACTGTTAAAATATTACACAGGATCTTGCGGTTAGAAGCTGCACTGCAATCCCAAAGGCAAACAATTTGAAGCCACCAGCTGTTCTGTGGGAAAAGAATGGGTTTGAACATTCACTGTAGGGTCAGCTATGGGTTGGATTAAACTCAATGACACAATAATAACAATAACATACATCAAGTATATACACATATAAGACTATAGCTTTCAATATGAATTACATCTCAACATCAAGAAAACACAAATCTAAAAAAAATCTTTACTACTAGACCAATAGACAACATCATGATGGAGAAAATATTGACTTGTCAATTATTTCATTTTACTTGACTCCATAATCAACATCCTTGGCACCAGCAATCAGGAGATTGGGAGACTATGGCTTGAGAAAGTCTGCTGTCAAGGATCTCTCCAAAGTTCTGAAGAACAAAGAGAAATTCCATATGACCCAGCTATTCCACTCCTTGGAATATACCATGAGAAAATGAGAATTGAGGCACACAGAGTTATACTCCAATGCTCATAGCAGTAGTATTCACCATAGCAAAAACATGGAAACAACCCAAATGTCCAACCATACTTGAATGGATTTAGAAATTATGGTACACTTGCACTATGGAATACTATATAACACATACAAGCAATGATTTTGTAAATTACTACCTAATTGGGAGGGTCTGGAGAGCATTATGCTAGGTAAATTAACTCAGTCCCATAGGGACAAATACTATATAAGACCATTATTATAAAATGTGTATGAGGATCCAAGAGGGAGAGAAGGAAGCAGAGGGACGAGGATGGTCGGCAGGGCTGGGGTGGTTAATCATAGTGTGGCACAACTTAATGAGTAGAGAGAGGGGTGGGTAAACGAAAGGGGAAAGATGCATTGTGGAAAAACAATGTATACAAATTTTGTAACTAAACAAGTATAAGATAAAATTTTATAAAATAAAGAGTAAGATTCATGAAGCATGCAAAAAGTCATTACAAAGAGCCAGGAGAACAAAAAGACCAAGATTGATGTCACAAGAGACTCTGAATATTGTGCTAGAGCACCAAGAAGCCAAAGCAAAGGGAGAAATCAGAAGTTAAGGATCTGAACAGAAGATTTCAAAGGGCAGCTCAGGAAAACAAAGCAAAACATTATAATAAAATATGATAAGAGCAGAGTTTAAAAAGCAAAAGGATGAACTCACTTGGAATTTCTTAAACTGAAGGAACTGAAGAACAAGTTTAAGCCTTGAATTACAATATTTAAGAATATTAGGGGCAGAATGTTGAATGAACCAGGAAGCATCAAAAGAAGATGGGAGGACAAAGGCACTATACCATAAAGAATTGGCTGATACAGAAGAATTTTGTGAAACATATGATCAAGAGCCTATGTGATGAAGGAATTGGCAAAAAACAAGCCCCAGGTATTTATGGAATACCAGTTGACATACTTCATCAAAAATATTCTGCCCTGAACACACTCACCAGGTGATGCCAAGAAAGCTGGAGGGCAACTACCTTGCCAATTGACTTAAAGAGATCTGTATTTATTCTCATTCTAAAAAAAAAAAAGTAACTCAAAAGAGTATGGGAATGATCGAACAATATCACTAATATCAGACACAAGCAAAACATTGCTGAAGTTTATCTAGAAATGAC
>NW_006399762.1:27653040-27654994 GCF_000299155.1 Elephantulus edwardii
GACCTCTCTAGAATACTAAAGAGTAATGATGTCAGTCTGGAGACTAAGGTGCATCTGATCCAGGCATGGTCTTCAAAATTTCTTGCTATCTAAGAGCTGGAAAGTAACTAAAGATGATAGAAGAAAGATTAATGCCTTTGTGTTGTGTTGCTAGAAAGGAATGTTGAACATACCATGGATTGCCAAGAAAGCAAATAGATCTGTCCTAGAGAGGGTGAAATCAGGCACAAATTCTGAGTTCCATCTCACACAATTTGAGTACATGGCCAAGAGGGATCAGTCCTTGGAGAGTGACATCATGTTTGGAAGGATGGAAGGACAGCACAGGAGAGAAAGACTCAGGATGAGATGAATTGAATTAGTGACTGGAGAAATCAGATTAGGTCTGACAAAGACAAAGATTGGTCCAGGATAGGGCAGAGTTTAGTGCTAATGTACATAGGGTCTCTATGAGTCATAAGTGATTAGATGGCACATAACAACAACACCACCAACAACAACATTGCCTTAAGTCTACTGACCACCAGCACACAGCCTTAAAAAAAATTGGACAAAATGTTGCTGTCCCTGGAAAGGAATCTGCACCAATAATCTCATGTGTAGATTGGACTCTGTTGTGGCCAAATATCTAGACTATGCATCAATATTTCAGATTTGAAATTAGCACTCAAAAATGTTTTACAAATGAGGTAAAAAATATCAAATTATTTATAAGTCCTCTGACTAAAGAACTCATTGAAGTACATGCAGCACAATTAAGATTTCAAATTTACCACAAATCCCAAAGGTTTATGTCTTTAAAATAAAGAAATTACAGGAAAAAACAAACAAAAATAACTTTCCAACATTAGAAGTCCTTTGAGTTTCAAAACCCCACCAAAGCCAAATCAGTATTTAATCATGCAAATCAGCTACTTTCAAGGAGATGGCCTGCCTGTAAGAATAATTCATGGATGGTACCAGGAAAGGCCAAAATTGTTTTCATCTTCTCAGCAAGGCAGATTCCTCATGCCACAGATTAAATGACCCCCGCTTCTTCCCAACCATACATCTTGAAAAGGAAAATTCTTTAGATTTATTTTCCCTTCTGATTTAAGTAAAGCAGGTTTCAAATAAATTCCTTTTCTTGTGGCTTCTGAGTTAGCATTAAAAAGAACAGTTGTGGTTAAGCGGATATAGATACATAATTTGTTGGTATTACTAAATAGAATCATCAATTGTTGATTCAATCATTTGCAAAAAAAAAATATTGTGGAATCTTAGAAGGTGTAGGTTAAGGTAATGTAAATTTGACCAAAGTCTGTCACTATAGGTGTATCACTAATATATCTGTTGTTTGTAATTGCTGTCCAGTTGTCTCCTACTCATGGTGACTTTATATAACAGAACATTATCTAATCTTGTGATATTTTCATGATCATTGTATGTTCAAGTCTCTATCTTTGTAGCTGTTGTTATTTGGCTGCAAATGTTCAGACTCCTTGATGTAAAGAAGGAAAGGAGGTTAATAGTGGGTTTGTGATTGATTCTCAAATAGCAGTGGCAATGGAGGCCAGAGATGCCTTTCAGAAACTATGTAGGAGAGGGAAACATTCTGTAGGCACTTCAAAGTAGAGGTTTTTATTGGACAAAAGTGATGGGGTTAGAGATAGAGAAGCAAAGTACAGCAGGTGAATTTAATGCATTTACAACATGAGAGCCCCTGGAGAAATTTAGGGTAGAAAGTTAAGGATCAAAATGAAAAAAAAAATATTAATAGATGCAAGATATAGCTAGATATAGATGGTATAGATAAATACATAGTCATAGACATAGACATAGATTTAGACATAGACATAGACATAAACATAGACATAGACATAGATTTAGACATAGACATAACGTAGACATAGACATAGATACAGATTAGATATAGATACAGATATAGATATAGATATATTAAGGCTTCAGGTCT
>NW_006399762.1:27659732-27677240 GCF_000299155.1 Elephantulus edwardii
GACTCGACGGCACATAACAACAACAACAATCTGGCTTGATTTCTTCAATGCAGGAGTAGTCCACGTCCAATCACTGGATAGATCAGGGAATATCTGATCTGAATTCGAGATCATCCACCAGCATTCTATCCATAAAACAAGGAGGTACTTTATAGACTATGAGAAAGCTGGCAGAAGAAATCGTTATTAAACCAGGCATCTTTTTATCCAGAAAACATGTTGAGAAGAAAAATCCTTGTACAAAAAACAAACAAACAAACAAACAAAAAATCCTTGTACAAAAAATATATGTCAAGGATATTGCTACCCTTACAATCAGAAAAAATTATGGCATCAAATACAAACTCATAAATAATTATACTATTTCTTTAGGAGTCTTCTTGGAAGATAAGAGTTACTATCTTTCTTGAGGGGAGGAAAAGCAGGCCAAAAAAGAAAATTTGCTTATTTTATTTATCCATATTAGATAAAATCCTCTAGTCTGCCCCTTATTTTCTTTATTCCTTATCACAGTGAGATATAGATATATATATATATATATTTGTTGTTGTGATTGCTGTCAAGTTGAGCAGGACTCAAAGTGATCCTATGAACAAAAGGCCTAAAGTGCCTCCCTAACTATTGACATTTATCAAAGTTCATAGAGTTTCCTTAGGCATTTTATTTAGGAAGTGGATGCCACTCCTGAGACATATCTATATATAGATATATATTTTTTCCTTCTATGCTCTGAAAGTATTATTTGATTCTCTGACACATAGCGTGTCCCAGTAGATATGCACACTATAGTTAAAATTTTAAAAAAAGGTTTTAAATGACTAGTTATTTGTAAAATGAAAATATTAAGAAAATATCTTTAAAACACTCTTTAAATCTTCATAAAATACTTATATTTTTAGCATGGATTTTGTCAGTGTATTTCTTGGTATATATTATACCATGTTACCCAAATCATTAATTTAATAAAGCACCTCATTCCTTTACTTTATTATATAAAGGAGAACACTTTTTTAAAAATTTGTACCTTAAAATATTATATTATACTAGGAACAAAGCTGTGAGTATGCAGAGCTTTATTCAGTGTTGAGTATGGAAACAGACAAAATTAGCACTGCTAAAAAGGCATATACAATTATAGAATTCTGTAAATCCAATGTGATAGTATTTTTTTTAATATTGAAGTCAAGATAGGCTTTTTCTGCTTAAAAATGAAGTAAAAGAGAAAGAAACAGCATGTAAACTTTCTGTAGCAAGTAACTGACACTACCATACTGACACTTCCCCAGGTAGGAGGCAACTTATTAAAAAAACTTACTTGTGGTTTTAGTTGGAAAAGAAGCACTTTGAAGCAAACTCTTTTCTTACTAATATAATCTTCATTTATAATATTTCTTCTTAGGTTTGGTTCACAGAAATATTTATTGAAGTCTTCATAAGAATGTAGTAAGGAGTGCAACAATGAATAAATGAAAATCCAAAATCTCTGTAAATGTTAATTAAAATTAATAAAATAAAATTTTAAAAAATAATGTAGTAAGGGAGTTATGGAAGGCAGACATATTTACATTTTACAGAATCATTAGAATTCTTTCTTAATGCTTGAATTGTTGGGCATTGGGCCAGGCCTTTGATTGCTAACTAAATTCATTTGTTTATGTAAACCTCAGAGTCTTTTCTGTTTCATGATTAGAATTCAGAATTCTTCTAGATCATTCATCAGCTTCCTTTAATAAAAGAAAAAATCATTCTATTTATTATGATATTTTTGGCTCTAAGAACAATCTGATTTACTTTTTATTCACTAATGTATGATTTAATAAAAAAATAACAACAGTTATTTCTCTGTAAAGAAAACACATTATTTGATCAATTTTTGAGTGGGAATAATTTAAAGAACAGTTCTGAATTTGCCTGTTTGACTTTATTTAAGAGATCATCATTCTCTGGAATAAATTCTGCATTTGATTAAGGGATAAAACTTATGGGAGAAAATACACATGTAAGAGAAGATTTTCAATCAACAATGAAATCATCATCTTATCGTCTCACTAACAAAAATATTGAAAATAATTTTTGTCTTTTTAAATATTACTAAATCTGTAGAAAGTTTTATACATAGTCTTGTCCTGGAGTTTGGCATTAGGACTTGTAACTAGCAGTTAAGGAAAAGATGGAACTATGTAATATTAATAATTTCCCAATAAAAAGGAATAATAATCTAAATTTGCACAAAGTAGGTGTCCAATAGATGGCCTAAATATAATGCTTATTCCAACAAATATTTTTAAGTTTTAGTTTTAGTTCAGGTCTTTCATTGATAGAGTTGCCATGAGTCATCTACGACTTGAAGGCACTTAAAACAATAACATGCCCCTTTAGGTAAACTCCTTGTCTGTCAGGTATTGTTCTAAAGCTATGGGCATAAATTAAGACAGACTAGGGAGAAGAATTAACCATTCACTTCAAAAATAACACATCTTCAGAAACCATATGTAGAACAGAGCACACTCAGAGTAGACTAGCAGATATGGCATATGAGACTGAGCAATCAAATTAGGTAACACAAAGGAGGAGGAAAATTATAAGTAGACACCAATGATGGGAATGTGGAATGTGAGAAGCATGAATATAGGAAAACTGGACAACATTAAGAGAGAAATGTTGTTGTTGTTGTTAAGTGCTGTCAAGTGGTAGGCAACTCATAGCTACCCTATGAATGAAAGTCCTCAACACTTGTGTGACTTTCGTCCTTTCTGTAGTTCATAGGGTTTTTCTTCTTTTTCCTTAATTTTTGAGTCTGCTTTTTGCTCTAGCAGATCAGTGGTGGAGATTCTGTCTTCAATTTCACTGGTTCTGTGTTCCATCTCTTCAACTCTGCTCATGTGTCCCTCCATCATGTTGACAGCCTCTGAAACATTGGACCTTATATTTTGGATAGTGGTTTCTTGTTTTTCCAGTGCCACTAATGGCTTGTTTGTTTTCTCTGCATTGTTCTGCATTGTTTTTTTTAGATCCTCCTGTTTTTTGCTTGTAGTCCTCTAATTCTTCAAGTTTGTCTTTTATCCATTGAATATATTCAATCATTCTTCTTTTAAATTGTGTCAGAAAGTTCCATCAGACTGTGTCACCCTATGGGGATGACATCTTGCTTTGCTGTTGTGTATTATGTGGGATAACTTGCTATCTTCGAGACATTGATATGGTCTTGATCTGAAGACAATGCTCTAGAGATCAGGTGGGTAGCTACCCCAGCTGTGTGTTTCTCTGAACTGACTTCAGGGAAATGTCGTTCAGAGCCTGTGAGAGCAACTTCTTATTGGTAAGACAGGTCAAGGTGCTCCCGATTAAAGACAAGTTGATTGACCGGACATGTAGGCACGGGTGTGGAGCCAAATGGGGTGAGGCAGACACAGGGTTGGGGTGATCTCAAAGGCAGGTCAAACACTTCGGGGACCTCACATGGACCTCAGCTGTCTGGGTGTGCTCACTATTGGGGTTCCTACTCAAATTCCCACTATCCATTTCCTACCCACTGGTTTGCACTCAGTGGCCCCTGCCCAGTGGCACTTATGCAGGTGTCCTAATGCAGCAGCCCCTGTCCAAGCAGGGTCCTGGGTCCAACGGTACCAAAAAAGTCAGTCAAATTCCCAGCGACCCACTAGCCTCTCGCTGGTCTGCAGAGTCCACAAAAGTTCAGACAGATTACCACTGGCTGGCTCGTTCCTGGACAGTCAGTGTGGCCCAAGAGAGTTCAGCCAAATTCCCCACCAGTGGGCACACCCTTGGGTGCTCTCCCAGATAATCGGCAGTGCCCCAGGAAACCCAGTCAGGGTCCTCCCGCCTTTCTCCTGCCAAATTAGTCCCACAGTAGCTCTGCTGGTGGCTCCAGGCAATGGCTGGATCCACGATGTGGCTTTGTGGTCCTGTAGCTCCAAAAGGAAGTGTTGCAATAAAAGTTCTGATTAGAAATCCTACTGTGTCCATGGCTCGTTGCCTTGGTGGTCTCTGTGAGGCATGAAGGACCCTCCAGTGTCCCTTGGGTGCTGCTGGAGTAGTAGGGCTGTGGTGGAGGCACATGGTTGTGGAGCCATGGAGTGGGGGCGGTGGGTGGGACGTTTGGGGGGACTGGGGAGGAAGCACAGGGCTGAGGTGGGTGGGGAGAGCATGAGGCTGGGACACTACCAGTGGGAGGCAGGGGACGGGGCTTGGGTTCTGCCAGGGGTTTATACAGCAGTACACCGAGGGGTGGGGTCACGCAGCGGTGGGCTACAAGGGGGTCACGCGGTGGTGGGCTTTCGATCCTCTGGGGTCACACGGCAGCCAGTGGCCAGCAGGCAGTTGCTCCTCCAGGGTCTCGTGGAGCCTGGGGGCAATCGGTTTCTCTCGAGTCACAAGGTGGCGGATGGTTGCTCCCTACTTGCTCCTGGTGGGTGGGTTCCACAGTGCCTTGGCTGGTGCCTTTTGGCTGGGACTCAGCTGTCCTGTGTGTGGTTCAAATTCCAGCTCTCTTGCTGCACTGAATTAATTTTTTAAAATATCTTCACTTTCAATCATTTATATCTGTACTTTTTTACTGTAACATACATCTCCTAATGTGAGCTCTGTTCTAGAGGTATAATCTGTACAAAGTTGGGTTTTTAACTATTTGAGTTAGCCTGTGTGACTCCACAGACTTAAATAGTCTACTCCAGTGTGATGTATAGCCTTGGAAACCCAATAGAGACAGTTTTGAGTCAATTTGGACTCGAAGAATGTGCTTGAGATTTTGAGTTTACATCTTCTAAATTGCATTTGACATCTTCCCCTCCTGTCAAAGCCATTCCAATTTACAAAGGAGGACATTTATTTAGATAACCAAGAAGCACAAAGAAACATTTAAAATCATTAGCATCAGAGAGATGCAAATTAAAACAACAGTGAGATGCCATCTCACTCCAGAAACAGTAACAGATGTTTTTGTTTTGTTTTGTTGTATACCTTCGAATTGGATCCAACTGGTACAGGAGCAGATTGCCCCTTCCTCCAGAAGAACATCTGATGGATTTGAACCAGGTGCCTTTGAAATTGCAGCATGGCTTGTTGCCACTGGGCCACCAGAATTCCCTTGAGTAACAGAGTTTAACAACAAAACAAACAATAAATGTTGGGGAGAGTACAGAGAGATGGGAACTCTTAGGCACTGTTGGTGCAATTGTAAAATGTTACAACCAATATGGAAGACAATTTGGTATTTCCTAAAAAGCTTAACATAGTAATCCAAGATGACCCAGCTATTCCTCTGCTAGGATTTCTTTCTTCCAAAAAAATCAGACTTGCAAAAAGAAGGAGTTATATATGCTCACTCATGTTCATGCCAGCATTATTCACAATAGCAGGAAAATAAAAAAGGCCACATACTCATCAATAAATGAATGTATTTAGAAATTACGGTATATTCACACAATGGACTGCCATGCAACACTAAGGAATAATGATCTTGCAAAATGTAATACAACATGAGGAAGTTTAGAGAGCGTTATGCTGAGTGAATTAACCCAATCACAAAAGAAAAATACTGCATTAAGGCCATTGCTAAGCAAATAGGAGGATACCTGAGCAAGATAAATGTACATGTTCAAAAAAGAAAGGGGAGATGGTGGGATCGACAAGGGGGAAAGGGAGAGAATCACTAACATAGCAGCATAAGTTAGGAGAGGGAGTGAAAGACCCAATGGGGATTTGAAAGGACAGGTTGAAAAAAGGCATAGATTAGTAGTAACTAATGATATAAAACACAGCATAGATTAGTGGTAATTAACTATATAAAACACAATGTATATGAAAAAGTGTGTAAAAAATTGTGCGACTGAAACACAATGTATATAAATAATTATATTAAATCCAATACAAAAATGGAGGAAAAAACCCATTGTGTGGTATGAATGCATGCTGGATATTACAGATTTTGAAAGTACACAATTCCACCTTTGGCCAGCATGTGATTGGTAGTATTTAGAGAAAAGTTTTACCCTGGAGATAATCTTGTTCAAAGTAGAATTTGATAGTGGGTGCTGGGCCTGGGCCTGGTTTAGGGTAAAGACTAAGTCCCATCTGTTTCTCTAGGGAGATTTGCATCTGAATTGGTTTGTAGATCTATTTTGAGTTTTTGATTAAAGAGATTCTCATCTGAAAGAAGACTAGCATAAAGAAAGCGAGAAAGAGACTTTGACTTTTTAAAACTGGAATAAGCTGTTTGCTTCTGTGGCAGGGTATAGTTGGTGCCCATCAGAGCCCACTTCCGGTCTTGAAGTTAAATAGGGAGCTGGTGAGTATGCTCACTCATACTGATCACCTGGATCCACTAGAGTGGAAGTAGGGGGCATGCAGCAATAAAGGGAGGCCGAGCTTGGCAGTGTTCCTTCAGCACTGTCCACCCACCTAACATGCACAAGTGTATAGTTAAGTGAAAAGCAATGGCTAGTTTTAGGAACAAGGAGTCATGAAAACCCCTGTCTTATTGACATGACCCCATGTGGGGGCTAAGGCTGAGTGAAGGGACCAACTGGTCTAGAACACAGGGAGAAGTGTGGACTTCTGAGTTTGGGGACAATGCCCATTTGGACGTAGTCACAGATAGCTGAGGATGAATTGACTAGGACCCAAGCAGTTGAAGAGAAGATGATCCATACTGTGAGCTACTACTGATTGCTACAACTTGATGACTTGCTCTGGAGTAGACTTTGCTTGTGAACGCAGATGCTCAAAGTTTCCAAACTGACCAGAAGGTTCTTCAAGAAAAGACATACTTGTTTTAGCGGAGCTCCGGTGGCCTAGTGGCAAGAAGCTGCACTGCAATCCCAGAGGCACCCGGTTCGAATCCACCAGATGCTCTGCCGGGGACAGAGGGAAAATCTCCTCCTGTACCAGTGAGATCCGATTTGACGGTACACACACACAAATATAATAAATAATAAAAAAATAAATTTTAAAAAAGACATACTTGTTTTATATAGATGGGCAAACTAGAAATTGGCTATCTGGAGTGGCTATCTATTGAGGTATGAAGTAATTGGTTTATATCTTTTACAAATGTAGTTATTAGTAAGATGATTATAAGAGGAAAACAGGAATAAAAAGTACAGTCATTAAATAACATAAAAATTGTCAGCACATCAAATGGTATTTTTAGCAATTAGAGGTTCAATTAGGGGATAAAAGGAAGAAGCTAGTAGTTCTTTCACCATAATAAATGCTATCAATAAATATTCCACAATATGGAGTCATTGAAGAAGGTTATGTAAAAAAATAAATTTGACAGTCAGAAAATAAGTTATTATAATAAAAACTAATATGCCCCATTATCACATTGAGAAAATTAAGGTTTTTGTTGCTAATTTTCATCATAAGGTTTTCTGAATGACTTATCTTAGTCTTTTGAGATGATCATGCGTTTTTTGCCTTTATTCAATTGTTGTTGTTGTTGTTATGTGCCGTCAAGTCGTAGATGACTCCTAGTGATCCTATGAACACTGTGACCTGGACACTTGTATAACTTTATCATTTCTCCAAGTTCATAGAGTTCCCCTAGGCAAGCTATTTTGGAAGTGGATGACACTCCTGCTTCCAAGCTTGTTTTAATCGGGAAGCTCCACCAAACACTGTCCACCACGGGTAATCATTATCTCATTTGACACATCAGTGTAACAGTATTTAATATCATAGCAGCCACAAGTTACCACATGGACAGACCAGTGTTATACCACTTAGAAGAACGTTTGACCAAAACCAATTAAAACAATTAAGGCAAGGTCTAAGGACTGCAGATTAAAGTCACCCACCTTTGGATTGGTAGCATAACTTTCTATCCACTAGGCCAACAGAGCTCTCTCTATGTTGTTGTTATTGTTTTGTTAAGTGTCATCGAGTCGTAGACGACTCATAGTGACCCTATGAACTAATATGGTTTATTATGTAAATTTATTTTCAAACGCTAAAATACTCTTGCATGTTTAAGATAAATCCCATTGTTTTATATTTTCACCATTTATTACACACTGATTTGGGGCCTTAATAAATTTGTGGATAAAATAGTTGTTAAATACATTGAAATTGTTATTGCCCTTTCCTATAGCAATTAATATGATTTTGATTAATCATTTTCACTTTTCTCAATTACTTTATATAATTGTGTCTTCTCTTATTTACCCTTTATAGAACAATGAATTGCTTGTGACTCCCATAGTTTATTGGATTATTGTCCTTCCCAGTTATCAAGTCAACTTTGACTGTTAGCAACCCTATCAACAACAGATCTGAATCTTGCCCTACCCTTCATCACCCTCACAATCTCTGATATACTTAAGTCCATTGTTACAGTCACTGTGTCGATCCATCTTCCTCTCCTTCTCTGACCCTTCACATTTCCCAGAATCATGTCTTTTTCCAAAGACTCATCCCTTTTGACAACATGTTCCAAGTATGTAAGACAAAGTATCACTATCTTTAATTCTAAGAAACCCCTGGTTTCACTTCCTCTGATACAGTCTTGTTTGTTCTTTTTACAGGCTATAGGATATCCAGTACTTTTCTCCAACACTACAGTTCAAAACATGAATTTTTCTTTTTATTGATTCATTCTTATTGATAGGCCAACTTTCAGATGCATGAAACAATTGAAAAAGGTCCTGATTTGGATCAGGTACACCTTAGTCTTTAAGTGGACGGCTTTGCCCTTTAGCAGTGTGGAAAAGTCCTTCTCAGCAGATTTTCTGGGTGGGACTATGGAAATATAGGGTGTTTGTGACCCACAACAAGGATTTGATAACTTACTAACAATGCAAATAAGGGCTTTGGAACAGATTTGAGAATAGGACCAAACAGGTAATGTGTATAGCAGGCTAACTTAAGCATTGTTCAAACTTGCAATTTGCAAGACTTAAAATTAACCCTCCCAGAACTGAAAATGAGGAATCTCACTACCATCAAGAAAGAAGGACCAAGAGAATAGAACATCTTTTAGACCAAAGATTCCTACACTGAGTACCTTCCCAATCCAGGATAGCAAGAGTTGATATATAAGTAAAAAGTTGAGAAACTGAGAAATAACAACAGAAGTAGAAGAGACAACAGAACTGAGAAGCCAGTACCAGACTGAGGGTGATAGGTTTACTGTCCACTGAGAAAGCTGAAAACCTTTGAACAGAAGGCTTACTGAAGAGTGAGAATGTCTGGACACTTTCTTGGGGAGCTAGGTTTGCCAACTCACAAAACTAGGACCAAGCAACTTCAGACAAAAGTTTTTGATTGGTTTTGAGTGTTTTTGAGTACTTAAACTGGCAGAATTAAAAGAACAAAAAAGAACATATGAAAGGACACTGTTGTTATTATGTGCAATCGCTATGTACAATAGCTCTGAACCCTGTCCTATCCTGAGACAATTTCACTGTCTCCAACACATCTGCCCCTATTTCTCCAATCACTGTGTCAATCCTTCTCATCAGGGCTCTTCCTCTCCTGCATGGTCTCTGTGTCCTTCTAAGCATGATATCCGTCTCCAAGGATTAGTCCTTCCTGGCATCATGCCCAAAGTATGTAAAATGGGGCTTCGAAGTTCTTGCTTCCAGAGAGCAAGTTGTTTTCCCCTTCTCCAGGACAAACCTATTTGTTCTCTTGGTAGACCATGCTATGGTCAATATTCTTTTCCAGCACCACAAATCAAAAGCATCAATTCTTCTTCTGTCATCCTTAGTCATTGTCCAACCCTCTGATGCAAAGCAAGTAATTGGGAAGATCATGGCATGGATCAGGTGCACCTAAACTGACATCATTGCATTTCAGTAATCTGGAGCCATCCCCGATAGTTGACTTTCCTAATTCAGCTTGTCTTTTGATATCCTGGCTGCTGGTTCCAAGAGTGCTGATTGTGGACCTGAAAAAGCTGAAATTGTTAACCATTGCTTCACCGTCTATCATGAAGCTGCCAATTGGACCACTGGTAAGAATCTTTGTGTTCTTGATGTTGAGCTTCAATCCATATTCAAGACTGCAGTCCTTGACATTCTGCAGATGCTTCAGGTCCTACTCAGTTTTAGTAAACAAGGTTGTGCCATCTTCATAGCACAAGTTGTTGATGAGTCTTCCTCTAATTCTGATTCCACATTCCTCCTTATAAAAACCAGACTCCGAAATGGTGTATTCTGCAGATAGATTGACAAGATATGGTGACAGAATGCATCCCTAATGTATTCCTTTTCTGATTTTGAACCATGCAGTGTTTCCTTGTTCTATTCTAAAGTCTGATTCCTGTTCCAAGTGTAGGTTTCACATGAGCACAATCAGGTGTTCTTGTATTCCTAGTCTTCTCAAGTTTAGGCACAATTTGTTGTGATCCACATGTTCAAATGTCTTTGCATAGTCAATGAAACACAGATAGACATTCCTCTGGTACTCTCTACTTTCAACCAAGTTCTATCTGACATTGGCAAAGATGTCCCTAGTGCCACAGCCTCTTCAATATATAACTTGTACTTCTGGTAGTTCTCTGTTGATGTATTGCTTTAGTTATTTTTTTATAATCTTCAGGAAGATTAGAAGGCAATAAATGAGGATTAGGAACTACTGGGAATATAAAAACTATAATACAGTTGACTGAACACAAATCTTAAATATGTATCTTAGTATTTATGGTTTTATTTTAAGCTAAAAAACAAGATTGCTGGATATTGATAATACAAGGGAAAATTACTTACTAAAAAATAAATCTCTTTTTTTTCTATATTTTATTAATTTTCATAAACATTTACAGAGATTTTGGGTTTCCATTCATTCATTGTTGCACTATTCTCTCTACCCTCCTCCCAGTTTGTTCTTGTCCAAATGCCACAGTGCTTGTCAAAGCCAGTTCTGATTAATCTTCTTTGTCAGTGTGTCCTTTGCCATTCCCTATCACTCCTCCCTGAGAGAGACTTCACCCTGAGTCATAAGGGAAAGGAGATGGCGTATTCTCTTAGCTACTTCCTGCTGAAAAGGGACGCTGTGGGTTTCAGGGCGAAGATCTTCTCTCACTACTCTAAAGGGCCCCTTTGGCAGTAGGAAACACATAGACTATTATGGAGATTGATTTTGGAATTTAGATGCACTCTTATTGATTGTGCTTGGCCGTACATGTTCATATCCTTGAAGATGTATCATGGGGGTGTTGCAACCTAGAAGACACAAATTTGACTAACAAGTTATAAGTACATGAGTCCAGAAATTATGGAAAAGTAAAAGAAAAGATTCTTTCATTGTTTTACAAACCCTCCCCCAGGTCCCCTCCACCATGTAGCCCTCGCTCTAGTCTCCTGTGATGACAGAAATACCTAGTTATATATCTCTTTTAAACAGTTTTCTCCCTCCTCTGTTTCAGTGCAGTATACATTATTGAACCCATCTTACTCAGTCTCTCCCCAACCCCAAGGACAGTCCCATTCTACAACAGTGGCATCATGTAATATTTGTCCTTTTGTGACTGGGATATTTCACTCAGCATAATGTTCTCCAGAGTCAACCATTTTGAATAATATTGCATGAGTTCCTTGTTTTTTAATGCAGCATAGTATTCCATTGTGCGAATATACCACAGCTTCTCTAGCCATTCGTTTGTTGATGGGCACTTAGGTTGTTTCCAACTCCTTGCTATTGTGAACAAAGCTGCAATAAACATGGGTGTGCATATATCTGCTGGGATGTCAGCTATGGTCTCTTCAGGGTATATTCCCAGTAGTGGAATTGCTGGGTCAAATGGTATCTCTATTTGCAACTTTTTGAGAAAGCGCCATACTGCTTTCCACAGGGGTTGCACCATTTTACACTCCCACCAACAGTGAATCAGGGTTCCAGTTTCTCCACAACCTCGCCAGCATTTGTTGCTTGCAAAAATAAATCTCTTACGATGGTAGCTAATCTTTTTTGCCTTTCATTTGAATTGATATTGTGGAACTTTTAGCTAAAGTTTACATGAACTATTTTAGTTTTACTTAGTATGCTGACAAAAATGCAACAAACATCTGAGTAAGACGGCCGTCAAGGTTTCAGAAACTAGGGAAAATAAGACAGGAGGGAGAGGACAATGCTGAGATGAACTTTGGAGAATCCTAAATGTTTACATTAAGTAAAAGGCTTCTTTTTTTTTAATATTGTTTAGGTTATTGCTTTTCTTCATGATGTTAGGAATATGATGCAGATTCCAGAACATTTCCCACCATTTATTAAATTTTAAATGGTAATTCTACTTACTGTTGTTGTTGGTGGTTGTCTTCAAGTTCAGCACGACTCATAGCTACCCTATGAACAAAAGTCCTGAAGCCCCTCTACAATTATCAACATTTATTAAAGTTGATAGAGTTTCCAGAGGCACGTTGTTTAGGAAGTGAATGCCACTCTTGAGATTTCTTCCCAAAATATTTACAGGAGAATCAGAAACTGTATGACAAAGTGAAAATAAAGTAAAATAAAGCAAATCTCCAGTAAGTCAAGAATTATCAGAGCAGGTTGAAATGAATCAACACTTGTTCCTGGTTGATAACTTCCACTACTTTTGAAGTATTTTTATTGAAGATAACTAGGTTTGTATCAGGTGCATTTTAGTCTTTAAGTGGACATAAATCCTCTTTAATACTTTGAATATGATCCTGACAGCATATTTCCCCAATGCAGCATATCTTTTGATTTCTTCATTGTAGTTACCAAGGGGATTGATACTGAAACCAAATAAAAGGGAGTAATTTTTGTCTACTATGTTAATTAAGCTTAATGGCAATAAAAACAAAATAAACGTTTACATGCAAGAACCAAAACAAATTTGCAATAAAATTTAAAGTGCAAAAGGGATTTCTGTGACTTAGTGAGTAAGGAGTTATGCTATCAGCCCAAAAGCACCTGGTTCACAGCTGCTCCACGGGAGTAAGATAGACGATATACTCCCATGTTATATACAATCTCTGAAAACCTGCTGTAGTGTCAAATATGACTTAATTCCAATTTGATGGCATGTAACAAAACATTAGTGCAAAAGAGCAGATTTTAATTTCAAGAGATTCATTGTTGTTTTATTTTGTTGGGCTCCCCTCCCCCAATTTGTTTGCTTTTCTAACTTGAAACAATTTCTGAGAATCTGTAAGAAAAAAAATACAATCTAAAGTGACTCAGCGGTAACTGTGCCTGAGTTTGGTTACTTCAGGGATTGTCAAAGATAATGAATCTCTGAAATTCTGCTTTTGATAACAAGAATGTTAAAGATGATGTTCTCATATATTGTTGTAAGTAAAAAAAAAAGGGAGTTTTATTGAAGAATATTGTAACTTGAGAGAGGCAGTTCTAAGCAAAAATACAAAGCACTCTGCCATTCTAGCAACTAACATTCAAATGTTATACACACACACACACACGTGTGTGTGTGTGTGTGTGTGTGTGTGTATATATGTTTGGAAATCTCAGAACATGCCTCCAGCAACTTTTCAGAGCTTTCACATACAGAAAGATTACCCACCCTTCTGTGAAGCAGCTGGTGAATTTGAACTGCCTTTTTTTGGGCTCACAGTGAAACTCCTTACCAACTAAGTCACAAGAACTCAAATAGAGAAAGGAGTTTATATACATAGAGAACTAAAGAATGCTAGGAGGTTACTGATTGATTGTAGATCAAACCCATTTCAGCTTGAAGATATTACTACTTGAGTGAGTTATGCCAGCCAATTCAGTTATACAGGATTGCAATCATGAAAATAATTTTCCTGAGAACTAATTATTTACATCTTGACACAATCTTCCCAAGAAAAAATGGTTTATGCCTTGACCTTTTGCTTCTTAGAAACTCATGTTGGCCCCATCATTCTGAATCTGACATGAGTGCCTCCAGTTAGAAACTCTTCCATTTATAGATCTAATATTTTATTTGATTCTTTTTCCATTATTCGTTATCAAAGAACAAGGATAAAAGTCTTCCTAGATATCCCAGAGGATAATGTTCTAAATATGAAAATCTAGGGCTTATAACAGATAAATGCTTTTCTTTATGACAATTCTTGTAGTTTCAAGAGATTTGTGGGATGCAATAATTTTTACTTCAAGAGTTCACTGTCTCAAAACTCCTTTTAAAGGAAAGCAGGGTGTAAATAATAAATAAATAATGCATACTTCCAGATACCCGTCTTTGATATGCCAGGTGTGGCAAATCCTCGATACGGGGCATTAAGGGCAGATCTGTAATCTATTATCAGGGCCTGGCTTTATAGGAAGCCCATTTTTGGATGGTTTCTTCCCCCTGGGTATCTTGAACTGGGTGTTAAAGAGTAGAACATATGTTTTAGATGCAGAAATTCATGAATAAAATGACCTTTGGGTAAAGCCTAGGTATTTTAAACATCTGGTCCTCAAATGCAGAAATCAACTTCATACTCCTCTTGATGTAAGAACTATCACATAGGTAGGGGGATTTTCCATAGCAGATAGTCTTCACTAATCTCAATGATACTATTATCTCCCTCATATTTTCAGTGCTTCCGTTTTCCTAAAACACAGAAATGACTATTTCCCTTTAATGTTGCAGTTCTTTATTTCCTTCAGATTAAGGTTCAGTTCCATCACTTAGCACTAAAGGCTTTTATTACTTTATTACTCTTTGACATTTTACCCTTTAAAGGTGCAATTATCTATTGTAGGAAATATAGTTAACATATATATTTTCATATTTCCAAGTTGTTGCTACTTTATTAACCCTGTCAGTTTACATTTTTTCCCCTTAATTTTAAAGTTGCATGTCCTCCAATATGGATTGAGACTCAATGTCAAGAAGACAAAGATTCTCACCACTGGACCAAGTGGCAGCATCAGGATGGGTGGTGAAAAGATTGAGATTGTACACAGCTTTAGTTTGCTTGGCTCCACAGTCAACACTTTTGGCACCAGTTGCCAGGAAATTAAAAGGCGCATTGCCATGGGAAAGTGTGCTGTTAGGGACCTCTCCAAAGTACTGAAGAGCAATGGTGTCTCTCTGGAGACTAAGGTGCATTTGATACAGGCCATGGTCTTCACAATCACTTGTTATGCATCAGAGAGTTGGACAATGACCAAGGAGGATAGAAGGAGAATTGATGCCTTTGAGCTGTGGTGCTGGAGAAGAGTATTGAGAATACCATGGACTGCTAGGAAAACAAACAGATTCGTCCTGAAAAGGGTTAAACCGGGGGGTTCCTTGGAGGCAAGGATTCTGAGGCTCTGTCTAATATACTTTGGACATGTTGTGAGGAGAGACCAGTCCTTGGATAAGGACATCGTGCTTGGGAGGGTGGAGGGACGGCGCAGGAGGGGAAGGCTCTCTATGAGGTGGATAGATTCAGTGACTGGGATAATCGGGATGGGAGTGTCAGAGACAGTGCGATTGGCACAGGACAGAGCAGAGTTTAGGGCTGTTGTACATAAGGTCACTATGAGTTGCAAGCGACTCGATGGCTCATAACAACAACAACAACAACATGTAACTTTTACTTTTCAGAACATGTCTGTCTAATGCAAATGCTCAAGGGCTCAGCAACTAATAAAAAGGTTGGTAGTTCAGATGTAACCTAAGGAATAAAAGTTTAGCAATCTCCTTCTGAATAATTACAGCGTACCACCAACAGAGTGGTATTCTACTTAGACAACCTTGGGGTTGTCACGAGCTTGAATTTGAAATAATAACAACTATAACACTTCCCTCAAACACCATTCTTAACCCTGAGTCTATTTAAAATCATAAGTATTTTATCTTTTGGATATTCTGATTTATTATCTACTAGCATTTAATGTATCCTTAATAGAAAATATAAAGAAAAGAACGAACTCACTTGGCATTTGTCAAGCTGAAAGAACTGAAAAAACAATCTCAAGCCTTAAGTTGCAACACTGAGAGATTCTATGGGCAGAATCTTAAATAATCCAGAAAGCATCGAAAGAAGATGGAAGGAATACAGAGAATCACTGTACCAAAAATAATTAGTTAACACTAAAAAGTCTCAGAAAGTGCCATATGAATAAGGGAACTCTCGTGGCCTAGTGGCAAGAAGCTGCGCTGCAATCCTGAAGACACATGATTCAAGGGTACCAGCTGCTCCACAGTAAGATGGACTCTCTCCTCCCATGCTGTTTATTGCCTCTGAAAACCTGTCAGAAGGTCAGTTAAGGGTCAGTTCAGACTTGATGGTTAACAACAACAAAAACAATCATATAAATAATATGATTTATAATATAATATAAATTATTTATAATAATATAAATAGGAGCAAAAAGACAATGGGATGGCATATACAGAAAGTTGAAAGAAAACCATTGCCAACCAAAGATTCTATACAAAGCAAAACTCTCCATCAAATATGGAGAAAGCACATGCTTTGTAGAAAAGAAAGAACTTAAAGAATTTGTGAAAATAAGACCAAATCTACAAGAACTTTGAAGAGTAGTCCTTCACACAGAGATATCAAAAGAAAGTGGATGGACCATAGGAACAAGAAACAACAGAAGAAGAAACACATAAAATGGCAATGATAAAACCTGGCCTATCAATAATCACACTTAATGTGAGTGGACTAACTGCACCAATCAAGAGAAAAAGAATAGAAGCGTGAATAAAAAACAGAGCCCATAAATATGTTGTCTACAAGAGTATTTTTTAAAGAAATACATCTACTAAATGAAGAGAAAGAGATACTCAAAATCAAAGGCTGAAAAAAAAGTATGCCAAGCGAATGGCAACCATAAAAAGCAGGAGTAGCAATACTAATTTCTGATAAAATAGACTTCATAATGAAAACTACCATAAAAGATAATGAAGGACAATATAAAATGGTTAAAGCACAGTACATCAAGAAGACATAAAATTGGTCAACATCTATACACCAAATGATAGATCTGATAAATATATAAAACAACTGTTAACAGAATTGAAGAAAGAAATAGACAGCACCATAATAGTGATAGGCGACTTTAACACACCCTCTCACCAAAAGATAGGATAACTCAAAAGAAACTTAACAAAGATGCAGAAGATCTAAACCACACATCCAGCCAACTTGACCACATGAATGTATTCTGAGCACTGCACCCACTAAAACTCATTTATCTTTCTTCTAAAGTGAACATAGGACATTTTCCAGAATTGATTACATATCAGGGCACAAAGCAAGCCTCAACAAATTAAAAAACACTGAAGATACAAAATATCTTATCAGAGCACAATGCCATAGAACTAAAAATTAACCACAAGAAAATAAACCTTATAAAGCCACCAATGAGGAAGCTAAATAGCATCCTGTTATAACATGATGGGGATACAGAAAAATAATGAAATAAAAAAGTTCCTCATAACAAATGATAAGGAAAATAGAATGTAAGAAAACCTCTGGGATGCAGATAAGGCAGTCTTCAGGGGGCAGTTCACAGTCATAAGTAAACACATAACATGAGGAAAGAGGAAAAATGAATAATCTAATTCAATATCTTCATTAAATAAAAAAA
>NW_006399762.1:27677782-27678931 GCF_000299155.1 Elephantulus edwardii
TAAAGATATTACAAAAACAGAAAACTACAGACCAAGATCTCTCACAAACACAGAAACAAGAATCTTTAACAAAATCCTAGACAATAGAATCTAAAGCACATAAAAAATAATTCATTATGTCCAAGTGGGATTCACAAGAGGTATGCAAGGATGGTTCAACATAAGAAAAAACAATCAATTTAAATCACCACATTAACAAAACAAGTAACAAGAACTATATGATCCCAGCAATTGATGCAGAAAAGGCAGTTGACAAAATACAAGATCCCTTCCTGATTAAGACATCCAGAAAAATTGGAACAGAGGGAATTTCCTCAATGTAGTCATATATATATAAGAAAAAACAAGGATCAATATAATTTTAAAAGATAAAAAGCATTTTTTCTTGTGAACAGGGACCAAAGATGCCCACTGTCACCACTTCTAGTCAATATTGTATTGGAAGTACTTGCTAGGGCAATATGAAAAGAGAAGGAAATAAAAGGCATCCACATAGGCAATGGGATATAGTTAAACTATCACTAATGTGGATGATATGATAGTGTACACAGAAAACCTCAAGGACTCAACAAAAACCTCTCAGAGCTAGTAGACCAATTTAATAGAGTGGCAGAATATAAGATCAATGTCCAAAAATTGGTGGGATTCCTCTGCAGGAACAAAGGGAACTCAGAGAAGAAAACCAAGAAAGTAACAGCATTTACAATTGTTGTTTGTTGTTATGTGCCGTCGAGTCGTTTGCAACTCATAGCGACGCTATGTACAACAGCCCTAAACCGTGCTCTATCCTGTGTCAATCTCATTGCCTCTGACATTTACAATAGTCAACCACAAATTGAGATATTTGGGAGTGAACCTAACTAGAGATATAAAAGACCTGTACAAAGAAAACTACAGAACATTTTTGTGAGACACAATAAAAGAACTAAATAAATGTTCCCTGTTCATGATAGCATGATAGGAAGACTCAATATGGTAAAAATGATAATTTTACCAAAAGCAATCTACATGTTCAACCCAATCCTAATCCAGGTCAACTGATATTCGACAAGGAAATAAAATCTATCAAATGGGGAAATGACAACCTCTTCAACAAATGGTGCTTATAAAACTAGACTGCTAACTGCAGAAAGCTAAAACAGGATCCAC
>NW_006399762.1:27679951-27681840 GCF_000299155.1 Elephantulus edwardii
AAAATATGTGTGGGAACCAAAGGAGGGAAGGGGCAGGAGCAGAAGAGAGGTGTGAGGATGGGTAGGGACAAAACCAAAGGATTTTACAGTTTGATGGGTGGAGGTAGGGAAAGAAAGAAATGAGAAGGATCCAATGGGATGTGAAAGTTTAGGTAATGATGGGCAAGGTCCAATAGTGATTGGTTTTATAAAACATAATGCATGGGAATGATTGTATGAAACACAATATGAATAATAATAGTGTGAAATGAAATGTACAAAAACTCTGTAAGCAAACCAATAAAAAACAAAATTTAAAAAAGGAGTTTGGTGGTTTTGGTGGTTTGTTGTTTTTTTTTTTCTTTTATTTTTAAAGCCAATGGTGATGAGGAATTAAGTTCAAGCTGCACTGAAAGCGTTGACCCAAAATAAAGCTCTAGGAATCAATGGTATACCAATCAATATATTTCAACTAACAAATGTAACTTTGTGCTCACTAGTTTAATACAGGAAATTTTGAGGAGAACTACATGGTCAACTGACTGGAAAAGATTCATATTCTTCCTCATTCCCATAAAGGATGATCCAACAGAATATGAAAATTATTGAACAATATCATGAATTGTCTCATGGAAACAAAATGCTGTTGAAGATCATTAAAACATGGCTAGAACAGTACACTGACAGGCAGTACCAGAAGTTCAAGCTGTTGGTTAAAGAGCCCAGCAGTACATTGTCAGAGAAGTTCAGATCAAGTGGCACCAGGGATATCATTGCTAATGTCAAATGGATACTGGATGAAAGCAGAGAATATGTGAAGAATGTCTATTTGTGTTTTATTGACAATACAAAAGCATTTGACTGTGTGGACATAAGAATTTATGGTTAACATTGAGAAGAATAAGACTCCCAGACACTTAATTGTACTAAATCAAATTTATACTTAGACAATGAAGCTCTTGTCTGAACTGAGCAAGGGAACAATGCACGGTTTAAAATCAGGAAGGTATGTGTCAGGGTTGTGTACTTTCTTAGTACCTCTTCAATATGAATGCTGAGCAAACTATTTGTGAAGTTGAATTCTGTGAAGAACATGGCAAAAGGATTAGAAGAAGTGTCATCAGTATTATTTGTTATGCAAATTATACAACTTTGCTTGGAAAAAGTATAAAGAAAATGAGACATTTGCTTCAGAAGATCAAGGGCCTTATGAGACTGTATCAGTTCACTCAGCATAATGTTCTCCAGGCTCTCCTAAGTTATGTAGTATTTTTCAAAATCATTGCTCCTGAGTGCTGCACAGTATTCCACTGTGTGAACATAATACAATTTCTCAATCCATTTGGTTGTGTTTGGATATTTGAGCTGTTTCCATGTTCTTGTGATGGTGAATACTACTATGAACACTAGTATACAAATTTCTGTTTGTGTCTCTGTTCTAATCTTCTTGGGGTATGTTCCTAGTAGTGAAATAACTGGGTCATAATACTCCAAAAGACCCTTACTTAAAAAAAAATATAGAGAGAAGGATAAATTGTGAAACATGTACAGGAACTCAGAGCAGGAAGTGGGGAGTGAAGGGGTGAGGATAGGTAGGGATGAAACCACATGGTTGCATGTTGGGTTGAGAGAGCTGGAAGCAAATGGGAAGGATCCAGGTGAAAATACAGGGTAATAATGGGCAAGGTCCAATGTGATTGATTTTATAAAATATAATGTATGAGAATGACTGTATGAAACATAATGTAAATGAAGAATAGTGTAAAATATAATGTATATCAACTTTGTAAGCTATCCAATTAGAATATGCATGAATGATTCACAATATAAATGAAAGATTATATAAAATACAATGCACATGAATGAAACATAATATAAAGGAATTACTATATGAAAACCAATATTTTTTT
>NW_006399762.1:27682605-27692102 GCF_000299155.1 Elephantulus edwardii
TCTTCTCCTTCCGCACCCCGGGGTCAGATGGCACGATCTGGGGACTGAGGAGCTCACCCTGAGGGCCGCGACGGCTCGCCCCGAGCCGGGGGCCAAGTGCAGCCCTCCCCGGGCAGAGGGCCACGACAGCTCGCCCCAAGCCGGGGGCCGAGGGCAGCCCATCCCAAGCAGGGCACACAAAGATCCTCACAATAGGACCAACAGTCAACATTATGGTATATGGAGATGGGTTTGAACATGTCAATGATTTCACCTTGCTTGGATCAACAATCAACACCCTTGGTACCAGCAGTCAGGAAATCAGTCTACTGTTAGGGCCTTATGCAGAATGCAGAGGAGCAATAATGTCACTTTGAAGGCTAAGGTATGCCTGATTCAGGCCTTGGTCTTCTCATTCACCTATTACACATCAGAAAGCTGGACAATGAATAATAATGGCAGAAGAAGAATTGGTGCCTTTGAATTTTTGATGAACGTACTGAATACTCATGGACTGCCAAAAGAACAAACAGATATGTCCAGCCAGATGGCTCCTTGGAGGCAAAGATGGCAAGACATTGTCTTTAATGCTTTGGACATATATCTAGGTAAGTCTATTTCTTGGAAAGTGACATCATGCTTGAAAAGATGGAGAGTCAAAGAAGAAGACCCTCAATGAGATGATTGAAGCAGTGACTTCAGAAATGGACTCTAGTGTATCAGAGTTGATGGGGATGGCACAAGATAGGGTTGGGTTCAGGTCAGTTATTTATAGGATTGCTATGATTTTTACTCAACTTGATGGAGACTAACAACACAACAATAACAACAACAATAAAATATAGGTAATGCCATTAAGTGAGATTCATTGGTCTGAGACTACAATTTTTGCTTTGAGTGTGAGAGATCTCAGGTTCAAATTTTGGGTCAGCCCATGGGTATAACCTCTTATTTTTCAGGGAGATTTGGTGACTTGAATCATGCTGCCAACACAAAGGTAAGCAGTTCAAATCCACCAGCTCCTTTGTGGGAACAAGGTGGGAAATCAACTCCTGTGAGGTTTCCTGCCTCTAAAAACCCACTGAAAGATCACCTATAGATCAGTAATGATTCAATGATATGCAACAACAATAATGCCATTAATATAATTGTATAGATAGGGTAACTGCCATGAACTTAGATTTTCTTATATTTTGTGTGTGTATTGTCAAATCAGATCTAACTGGTACAAGAGGAGATTGTCCTTCTTTCTCCAGCAGAGCATCTGGTGGATTTGAACTGTGCACCTCTGGGATTGCATGAACTTAGTACATGGCAGTATTCAAACACATTCTAGTGTTGACTTATTTATCACCTAACAATCAAAAACTTTGCCTCTTACTAAGAACCTTAGAACATGCTGCATTGCATTATAGGGAACTATGATGACATATCCTATGAGTAGTTGTGTTCCTAACTCAAAGGCTGAGTGTCTCTGGTGTTTCAAATCTACCAGTGGCTTCATTGAACAAAGATGAACAAGCTCCCTCTGGTGGAATTTACAGCCTTAGAAACCCAATGGAGGATCAACTACGAGTCAATTCCAACTGGACAGTAAACGTACAGTAGTAGAATAGTAGCATTACATTTTGCCTGTAAAAGTATTGGCTTTTATGGAGCTCTGGTGGCCTAGTGGCAAGAAGCTGCATTGCAATCCCAGAGGTGGGCTGTTCAAATCCACCAGATGCTCTGCTGGAGAAGGAGGGGCAATCTTCTCCTGTACCAGTTATATCCAATTTGACGGTACACACACACACACAAAATAATAATAATTTAAAAAAAGAAAATAAAAGTATTAGCATTAAGTGTAATTTTTTTCTCATTTATTATCTCTTCCACAATGCCAGGTAGATTGTTTTACATCATATATATTTATTTAATCAAGATAAAAGTTAGATAAGTTCTTCAATGTATGTATAGACAAGCCTAAAGCAAAGAAGGAAAGAGCAAACTATGATGAGTTAGTTCTGACTTGATGGCAGTGAATGAGTGGGAGTGAATCCTCTCTCTAGAATCACAGGACAGCTTGTGCCTTCTCTTTAAATACCTGTTCTCTCTTTTTTTTTCCTTCCTCCCTATGATGGAAAATCTACTTCCCTAGTCATGTAGCAACATTACCTTTGCATTCAGTGACTGATAATTGACTGGCATTCCATGCTATAAGTTTATAAAGAAGAAATAAAAATAGAGTAGGTGCCCATTCTTGATCTACTTATCAAGAATGAATAGGAGCAGGAATGGCATCCACTTCCTGAACAACATGTCTCTGGAAACTCTGTTAACTTTGAGAAGCAATGATAGCTATGAGTCATGCTCGACTCAAAGGTGATCAATAACAACAACAACATAGTACAATGAAAGATACTTGCAAAAATAACCTCATAATTAGAGTTATCAGAGAAGAGTGTATCTGAGCTACACAAACACCTTCTAAATCTTTACCATAGAAAAAAATGACAGTTCAACCTGTTTAAATATCCATTTATTTACTATTTTAACATACTATTCTATTGAAAATTAGCTTTTATTGGTTTTTAAGTGCAACTGGAACGAAGTATATCGTTACTAATATTAGAGGGATTGTTTCTGAAAGCAAAGAATAGGAGAAAAATGTTTATTTATGTTTTGCCAGCTCTGTGAAGGCATTTGATAGTGTGACTCATAAAAATGGTTAACAATGCAATTCCAGAACTTTTTTCAAGCAAATCCTTTACATAGATAAAGAAACCGGCATTCATTAGAACAGAACAAAGGGATGACTAGTTATTTAGAATAAAAAAGGTGTTTGTCATAATTACACTCTTTACTAGATCTATTCAGTCTGTATGATGAGAAAATTATCTAACAAGCTGGACTATGTGAAGAAAAATATGTTTATCAGAATTGGAGGAAGATTCATTAACAAGCTACAACACGCAAATGATAAAGGCACAACTATCTTAGCTAAAAGCTAAGAGGAAGAAGTCCTTACTGAAAGATTTCACATGGCTACGACCCTCATTATAGATTAAACCTCAACTAAATGAAACAAAAATTGTCTATTTAGGCCATTAATGACAAAAGAATATGCATTGAAATTATGAAGGCTTCAGTTTTCCTTAGCTCAACAATAAACATCCATGGCAGCATCAGTCAAGAAATGTTGGACAAATTTGCATAAATTTGCTGCAAAAGATCTCTAATGTGAATGTGAATACTAATATTTCTGCATCTGAACAAAACCATGCTGTTTTCAATTTCCTAATCATCTATCTATCTATCTCTATCTTTCTCAAAGTTGAACAATGAATAAAAAAATAACAGAAAGAGTTGATATTTTTCAATTATTGTGTTGACAAAAACCACTAAATATATCACAAACTTTGAGAATGATGAACAATTGGTTTTGGAAGAATAGCCAGAATATTCCTTGGATACAAGGATTAGGAGATTTACTTCACATACTTTGGACATATTATTTGGAGAAATCAGTCTCTGAAATACTTGACCTTTTTGGTAAAGTAGAGGTTCAGCGAAGAGGAAGACCTTCAAGGATAGGTTGGCAAACTGGTTGTAATAATGGGTTCAAACATACACAATTGTGAGAATGGCACAGCATTGTGGCTGTGTTCCATTGAAATGAGTACAACCAATAGTGACCCTATGAACAATAGATCTGAACACTGTCCTTTCCTGTGTCATCCTTATCAACTCTGACACACTTGAGCCTATTGCTGTAGTCATTGTCCCAGTCCACCTTGTTCAGGATCTTCCTCTCTTTCACTGTCCCTCCAACTTCCCAAGTATGATATCCCTCTCCAAAGAACAGTCAGTCTCTTTTAGCCACATTCCCAAAGTATGTGAGATGAAGATTTATCACCTTTGCCTCCAAGGAATATTCTGGCTGCAGCTTTTCCAAGACTGTTTATTCTTTTGGCAGTACTATATATTATATTCACTACTCTTTTCCTACACCAAAATAAAGGCATCAATTCTTTTTTTCTGTCATCTTTATTCACTGTCCAGCTCTCAGTAGCATAGCAAGTGATTGAAAAGACCATGGCCTGAATAAGGCACACTTTAGTCCTCAAACTCACATCACTGCTTCTTAGTAATTTGAAGAGGTCTTTGATTGCAGACATCCCCAGTACAATAGATTTCCTGATCTCCTGACTGCTGGTACTAAGTGTATAGATTGGCTCCAAGTAAGAGGAAATAATTAAGCATCTAAATCTTTCTCTATTTATTATGATGTTGCCTATAGGTCCAGAGGTGAGAATTTTTGTTTTCTTAATGTTGATATGCAATCCATAGTAAAGGCTGTAGTGTTTAGCCTTCTGCAATGAGCACTTCAAGACCTCCTCACTTTCAGCAAGTAAGGTTGTGTCATCAGCATAATGTCATATTCTTCTCCATAGAGTTCAGCTTTTCAAATAATTTGCTTAGCATACAGATGGAATAGGTACAAAGAAAGATACAAGCCTGATGCGTACACTTCCTAGTTTTAAACCATGTAGTGGTCCTTTGCTCTTTTCACACAACAGCCTCTTGGTCATGTTTCACATGAGCACAATCAAGTGCTCTGGTAGTCCCATTCTTCTCTATGTTAGCCATAATTTATTATGATCCACACAGTTAAATGCCTTTGCATAGTCAATTACCACAAATAGATGTTAATTCACTTGGGAAATGTTAAACAAGTTCTCAATGCTCCAACACAATTTTCAGTATCTTTCCTGACATTCATTTTGATCTTTTCTTTGTCCTTTGACTTTTTTTGCTGTTTTCATGGGTGATGCCTTTGATCTTTTACCACAGTTCTTCTGTTCTCTGATCATGATGTTCAATACTTCAAACCTATTCTTAAGATGAATTTTTAAATTCAGATGGGATAGATAAAGATCAATTTTCTTCAGCTTTAATTTGAACATGCATATAAACAAGTAATGGTCTTTTCCTCAGTCAGCACCTGGTCTAGTTTTGACTGGTGATACTAAGCTTCTCCGATGATTTCTTTCACATTTATAATAATTCTAATTCCTATGCAATCCTTCATGTGAGGTTCATGTGTAAAATTGCCATTTTTAAAAAAAAGGTGAATAAATTATTGGATGTACAAAATTCAATTATTCTATTTCTGGCTTCATGTCTGTCACCAAGTCCTTATGTTCCAACTACACTCTTCCTTCATTATTTCCTACCTTTATAGTCCAATCACCAATTATTAACACACCTTGATTGTATGTTTGGTCAATTTTAGACTGTAAAATTTGACAAAAATATTCAATTTTCTTTCCTTTGGTTTTATTAATAGGAGTGTATAATTTAGTAAAACTTGTATCAATTGGTTTTCTTTGTATATGTATGGATACTATACAGTTACTCACAATATTGTACTTTAGAATGTAACTTGATATTTTCCTTTTAGCTACAAATGCAACATCATTCTTACTCTATTTTCCTTCCTAGAATAGTACACCATGTGACTCAAAATGGCAAAGCTAGTCCATTTTATCTCATTAATGCCTAGAATGTCAATGTTCATATATTCCATTTCATTTTTTACAACTTCTAGTTTTCCTGGATTCATACTCCACCATTAAGTAGCAATGATATAGCACTGTTTTTGCTGTGTACTGTCAAGCAGGAGGAAATCAACCCATACCTGGCCCTCCAGCAGGTAGCAGGTTTTTCGAGGTAATTAATCACACATGAGGAGATTGCCCACCTTACAGAGCAGCTGATGGTCTCGAACTTCGTGCCTTTGGGATTGCAGCATAGCTACCAGAGCTCCCTAACATAACAGTAGGCATTTTTTTTTTACATTTTTTTATTTTTGTGTGTGTACCTTCAAATCAGATCTAGTACAGGAGGAGATTGTCCAGCAGAGCATCTGGTGCATTCAAACCGTGTACCTCTGGGATGACAGTGCAGCTTCTTGCCACTAGGCCAGCAGAGCTCCCCAACATTAGGCATTCTTTATTTAATAAGTAGAATGGCCATGGAGCTCTGGTAGCTTAGTAATAAAGAATTGCACTGCCAATGCAAAGATACACAGTTCAAATGCACCAGCTGTTCTGTGAGGAAAAGAGGAACAATCTTCTCCTGTGTGATTTACTGCTTCTGAAAACCTGCCAAAAAAGTTCAGCTATGGGTCAGTTCCTACTAGATGGTCCTCAATGACAACAGCTCAAGGAGGCTATGAACACTAACAGCAAGTACAATTGAGAATAATAAATCATAACAAGGTTGTTTATTTCCATTCCAGAGCCTTTCCATTACATCTTACCAATAACAAAAGGGGCAAAAGCAAGAAGATGTCTTTGTATTCTGAGAAGTTGTTTATGTTGCCTATATGTTTGAAAATTAGGATCCATTTTTTCAAATCAGGTTTAGTGCTTGGGTTTCCCCCCCGTCAACTCTAATTATATAGTGCAGTGCAGACTCTTGGTATTTAATGTGCTACTGGATGTCGTCCAATGTCATATTGAATATTAAGAGGTATTCAAAGGAGTTTTTAAAAGACATCCAAACCCAGGCAGAAATAATTACTTGGCTGTTAAAGAAAATAAATTCTCATTGCATCACTCAAGTTTTTGCAAAGTAGTGAAAAGTTTTCTTCACTGCTTATAATCTTGGTGAATTGGTACTCTCTTAGAGAGACAATTCTACCCCAACTCAGTGAAGTGTTAGTTATTTTCCATCATTTTGGTGGTAACTGTACCTCAATCTATAACTGCACAGTGAGCCATGATGTACAGAATAACGTTCAGGAGTGAACCACAATTTTCCTTCTAGGAATTTGTATCATTGCTCATGAATGGTATGCTAACCGTGTGTTCTTTTCTCTGCTAATTGACAGAGAAGAAACAGTCCTATGTTCTGAGTTCAAGATCTGAGTCAGTAAGAGAGTGAAGCACAGATCAAAATACATGGATATTGCATCTTGTAATAGAAACTACTTTATTTCCATAGTATAATTGTTTTTTCATGTAACATTTAATGGAAAAAGATAGAACTTAATAGAATTTAGAAGTATGACATTCAGAAATGATTTGCAAAGTTAAAATGTAGTTGCCTAGTGCTTACTGAAAGAAAATAATTTTCTTTCCCCTTTGTCATATTAATCCTCTCTTCAAATCTCAAAAATACTAAAGTAGACTAAATGGCTTGTTCTCTGTGTAGAAGAAACAATCTTGGAAAACTAAACCCAAGCACATTTTACTTTCATGGATTTGCGTGGTTCTTCAATATCAGTGCAGATCCCTTGTATATGTGATATAAGGAGCGGTTGAGTGGAAGCCAAACTAAATCTTCATGGTATAACCATGCTTTGGAAATGCCAATTATTCTAATTGGATTACCTTTCTCGTTAACAAGTCCCTTGCTTTCTTCAACAGCTCAACAGCTACGTAGGGAATTCCCTACAAGTTCTTTCAGTCTGACCCAGATTTTACCGGTGTAAGGTAAAAATGTGAGCAAATCTCTAAAATCTGAAACATTTTTAGATTGTTAGATTCCCGTGGGGTTGGAAAGTTTAAGAATACGTTACCTTTAAGGCTTTGGTAAGTGATTTGGAAATTTAGTAACGAAAGTTGAATTTTAATTGTAGCTGTTTCTATTTCTTGGAACATATATCGGTGAATCATAGAAGAGAGTTAATTGTGCCTATATATGATTCTGAACCTATGCAGATGAAGATGTATTTGTTTATTACATGGAGTTAGGAAGAAGGATGATAGAATTACGGTACAGGAAATGGGAGTCAAAGTGGAACAAAACTGGTTATTGGCAGACAGAAAGGGTTGAGGGTTACAGCTAAAATCATAAATATGAATATTTTTATTTCTTTGATAACAAGAATACTTATGACCTGAGGTAATATCACATTACATATTTCCAAATTCTTTCATTATGGAACTTTTTTTTACCTTTATATCTTGATGTATTAATTAAAACTATGACTTCTTTTCAAAATTAGCTGTACTATTGATACTGTAAATCAAATGATTTACAAGTGTTTTCAGATGTGATTTCCCCCTCCTTTGGGAAAAAAAATATGGATGCATTTTTTTATTCAATAATTTTTTTATATTTCTCATGTATTTACATGTGTTCTGCCTATACTTGGAACTAGAGTATGAACTCTAATTACCATGATGTTCACTTATTAACTACATAATGAAAGACCCTCTTGTCCTGTTTATAAAAGGCAAGTCCAGTTCTCTGATTATAATTATCTAACCTTACTGTAGCTCTGAAACAGGGTCAGACTATTTAAAGCCATTTTTTGATCCTTTCTACGATAAAAAAGTATTCTGGCTAGCAGAACTGCTATGGGATTTGAGCTATGGCTTATTGTAAATTGACTAGTATGGATGTCAATCCAAAGGCCACTCAGTGTAGCAGAGCAGCCCTTGGGATTTGAAACACTTTGGATTCTTCCTCAAAAAGCATCTGTAATGAACAGAGTTATTTTGAAAGTACTCCCTGAAGTTCATGTCTTAATTCAATCATCTGGGAATAGGAAAGCAGATCCCTCTCAATACACCACTAACTTGGATTCCTATGAATGCTATGGTATTATGCACAATCCTCTCATTTATTTTTACAGTAATAGCATGATTTCTGAGCCAAGTTCTGCAGGCATTTGGGGAAGAAGGAAAAGGTTTTAGGCAGGTCTAAATTCTTTAAGTGACAGTTGACAGTGTTTATTTTTCTGTTCTTCTTCAGGAATGCAAACATGCATAGTGAATGACACACACCTTACACCAAACAATGCCAATTTTGACCTCTTTGCTCATTATAGAGTAATCAACCACTTTGATTTAAACATGGTTTGTTTGTACTCATTTTTGTTGTTTGTGTCCTCAAGTCAATTCTGGATGTAATGACTTTATAGAACAGAAAAGAATTGTACCATATGGTTTTCTAAGCAAAAATCTTTACAAGAACATACCACTAGTTCCTTTCCCTCCTGAAACTACACAAGGATTTGAATCACTGACCTTTAGGTTAGCAGTTGAGCAATTAATCTTGTTGCTTATAGTCTGAAAATTGCTTATCCAGCCTTTCTTAAAAAGTTATTTTATGGTTTTAATCAGAAAATAAGGAAAGAACAATTAAGCTCTATCAAAGGGGTAAGCTTAGCAAGACAGCAACACTAATTATGAAAATAGTCTCTGTCATCTTTGTTTAGTGCTTTTGTAGAAATCACCACTGTTTAGTATTACTCTATTGTTCTGGAAGAAGAAATTCATTGGCAAGGGATTCTGATTTCTGAAGGTTTTGTTACTTCTCAGGTATACTTGCAATAAATTATTATATAGGAATGAATGAGGTCAGTAAATGCATGGCTACATTTTACCGAATAAAAAAAAGAAAGTCGTGATAAAGTATCACTAGGAGACACTTCACAAAACAGGTTTCTCTTTTGTAACAATCTAACATCAAACTGATTCATCTGTACTCAGTTTGAGAAGTCTGAAATGAAATGAAAT
>NW_006399762.1:27692377-27694887 GCF_000299155.1 Elephantulus edwardii
GTCTGCATTGGGTAACCAGCCATTAACGCATTTGACACATCAGTGTCACAGTGTTCAGCCTCACAGCAACCACAAGTGACCGCGGGACGGCAACTTGTACACCAGGACTATATGACCTAAGGAATGTCTGAACAAAAACAATGAAAGACAGGCCCGAGGGCTGCTGATTAAAAGTCACCCACCTTTGACTTGGTAGCATCGCTTTCTGTCCACTGGGCCAGCTGATCTCTCTCTCTGTGTTGATATTATTGTTAAGTGCCGTGGAGTCGCAGGCGACTCATAGCCACCCTATGAAGGAGAGTCCTCGAAGCTTGGGTGCTTTTCATCCTCACAGAGTAGTGGTACATACCTTTAATAAAGTAAAAGCAAAATTCTTATAAATCATAGCTACTAAGGAGTGAAAATGATGGCAAACAGCAATTTCTAATGGCCTGGCCCATGTGGAGTTGTGCCGCTAACCTACAGACCACAATTCTTTGGTCTTGGAATTTATCAGCGCCTCTCCTAGAGAAAGATAAACATTCTTCCGTGAGGTTAACATCCTAGGAAACCCAGTGCAGCAGGGTCAGCTGTGAGTCTGTTTTGACTTGATGTTAATGAGTAAAAGAAATAAAAATGTCAAAACAACAACAAAGTTCCTTATGGGAAATTCTTTTGAGCCACTCAGCAGAAGTTTGAATGCTGGAGTTCCTGAACAACTTCTAACTCCATTAGTTTCTTTGGGCCACATTTCTATGTTAGCTCCAGATCAGTTTGTTTCCCCAATAAAATCTGTAGTAGCAAATTTTATTGAGAAAGATCTACTAATGAATGACAGGGTAAGTTTCTGATTTAATTAAATTTAGAACTATGATATGAATACTATTTATTTTCTCATTTGTCACAGAAAGTAAAATGTCTGCTTTTCTCTGTATATATAATTCTTTCTTTTATCAGTGTACATTTTGTTTGCTTACTTACTATTTAAATTTCTGATTTCCTGACTTCTGAGCAGCTGATTAGAATACAATAATCAAGAATTAAAAAGTGAAACCATTAGATGGTATATTCATGCAATAAAAGATCTGCAAATCAGTTATTATTATCCTAAACTTTAAAACAAGCTTTGAAGCAGGAGTGGCATCCACTTCCGTAATAGCTTGCCTCTGGAAACCCTATGAACCTGGAGAAAGAACGAAAGTTAGACCGGTGCCCAGGTCTTTTGTTCATAGCGTCGCTATGAGTTGCCTCTGACTCGACAGCACTTAACAACAACAACATACATAATGAAATAGCATCAAATTGCTTTCATCTGGAACAAATATTAGGGAATCATGGAAGAGAGATAATTGCTACTACATGTGATTTTGAATCTGTGAGGATTAATATGTATTCATATTATGCATATATTCCTCTACGAGGAAGAGTGTGGCATCACGGTTGGAGGAAGACTCATCAACAACCTGAGCTGTGCCGATGACACAACTTTGCTTGCTGTAACCGAGAAGGACCTGAGGCATTTACTGCAGAAGGTCAAGGACTGCAGCCATCAATATGGATTGAAGCTCAGCATCAAGAAAACAAACTTTCTTACCCGTAGACCAATTGACAACATAACGATAGATGGTGAAGATATTGAGATTGTTTACAGCTTCAACTTGCTTGAATCCATAATCAGCAACCAGGAAATCAAAAGATGAATGACCTTGGGAAAATCTGCAGCCAAGGACCTCTCCACACTACAGAAGTGCAATGATGTCAGTCTAGAGAGTAAGGTGTGCCTGATACAGGCCATGGTCTTTGCAATTACTTGCTATGTATCAGAAAGCTGGACAATGACTAAAGATGATAGAAGAAGAACTGATACCTTTGAATTGTGGTGCTGAAATGGATCTATAGCTGAACAAAACAGGTTCAATCTGGAGAGGGTGAAACCAGGCTGCTCCTTGGAGGCAAGGGTTTTGAAACTCCATCTGACATTCTTGGAGCATGCTACAAGGAAAGACCAGTCCTTGGAGAGGAACAGTGTCAGAGAAGAAGACCCTAGAAGAGATGGATTGACTCAGTGACTGGTGTAATGGGGGTAGGTGTGTCAGAGACATTGAATTTGGCTCAAGATAGAGCAGAGTTCAGAGCTGTTGTACATACAGTTGCTATGAGTCACGAGTATCTCGATGGCACATAACAAAAACAGAATCAATAACAGCAATTCTTCCGAAACTCTCTTCTATAGGAAAAGGAAGTATAGAATTTTTTCATTTAATGATGCAAAATTAACCCTTTGTTTTCCACATTGATTGTATCTTAGTTTGCAGCTTTGCAGGATAGCTCCTAGCCTGAAGATTTAAATTTCTTCAGCTTCCCCTCTAAGAATCAAATCCCTATGCACAAAACTTCCAACAGGGTGAAAAGGAAAGCCAAAGGCTGGGAAAGAATATTTGGCAATGAAATATCTGATAAAGGACTCATATCTAAAATGTATGGAACCATAAATGACATTCAAGTAGATATATGTATACCCATGTTTATCG
>NW_006399762.1:27695572-27701731 GCF_000299155.1 Elephantulus edwardii
AAAAAAATAAAATGTATGGAATACTTTAGCACCTCAACAAGAAAAGGTAAACAACCCAATCATAAAATGAGCACAAGATATGAACAGACACTTCACCAAAGAAGACATTCAGATGGCAAACAAACACAAGAAGAAATGTTCAGAGTCCCTGGTTACCAGAGAGATGTAAATAAAAATAACTTTGGGATACTATCTCACCCTGGCAACTATAGCAAATTTCAACAGAGCAGCAAATAACAAAAAGAAATACCATTTTATCCAGCAATTCAACTACTGGGAATGTACCCTAAAGAAACAAGAACCACCAGCCAAAGAGATGTATGCACTCCCATGTTTATTGCTGTTATTCACAATAGCAAAGAGAGGGAAGCAACTCAAGTAACCATCAACAAAAGAAAGAATAGAAAAAACTATGGTATATTCACACAATGGAACACCATGCAGCGCTGAAAAACAAGGAACTCATAAAACATTACACAACATGGGTGACACTGAAGGACATTATGTTGTGTGAAATATTTCAGTTACAAAAGGGCAAATACTGCATAACACTATTGTTATAAAGCAGGACTAACATGGGGGATTGGGAGAAGAATAGGAAAAGAGTGGATAGATAATGAACATTGGAACATATGAAGGAAATAACTTTGAAAGGAATCTATAACTAGGCATTATATGTATGGAAATAGTACAGAATTAAAGATGCATTGCAAAGTGGACTGGAGGAGGGGAAGGGGAGAAATTGTGCAACAATAAATGACTATTAAAAAAAAAAATGAGAAAGAAGAAATTGAACTGGGGGAGAGTGAAAAGAGACCGAGGGAGGAAATGTGGAACAATGAATGAATGAAAATCCAACTTTTTATACTCTTTCATTAAAATGACAATTAAAACTAAAAAAATTATTAAAAGTTAAAATAAAGAAAAATTAGGATTGAGTGGATAATAAAATATTCACTGAAAGAAAAACAAAAAGAAATGTCTTCAACTTCCTTCTGGAGACAAAAAAAAACATAGCTTTTCAATATAATGATACGTAAGAGTAAAATGTTAAATTTAATTCTGATATAAAATTATCAATATGGTACATATATCCATTATGTCAGAGCATTATGTCAGGTCGTAGATTCAAAAGTTGTTTAAATGTTCAAAGCAATGATGATTAGAACATGATAAATCATATTTAATTCTTTTAGGGAAATAATTTTATGTGAAGAGGATGCTCATTGGAAGCAATTCAGTCATAGGTCTCCAAGCTTGTCAATGCAATCAAGTACATGAAAGGGTATGCTTCGGATGTAGTGACATAATTATCATTGTCAATACTAATATCCACTAAGCTCTGATGCCTAGTGATAAGAAGCTGCACTACAATCCCAAAGGCATGCAGTTCGAATCCACTAGCTGCTTGCTCCTTGGAAGGAGGACGGGCGATGTCTTCTGGTGCAATACTGCCTCTGACAACCTGCTGGAGGGGCAACTTTGTGTTAATTCCCTGGCATACCACCATCACAACAAAAAGAAGAAACCCTGGTGGCACAATGACTGAATTAATTGTTACATAGAAGATTGACAATTCAAATCCACCACTGTGTCTGCAGGAGGCTAGAACTAGTGATTTTCTCTGGTAAACATTATCCACTGCCAGGCAGTCTGTTCCAACTTGTGATGACCCTCTATTCTATTAGTTTTGTCCTTAGACCCTGTTGCAACTTCTCTGTAGTCATTCTGATTGCCTTAAGCTGTCTAGTTACAGGAAAAGAAATATATTTTTCCTGAACAAGCATTTATCCTTTGGAACTGCATTTTTCTCTATTTGTAAACTATACCTCAACTTGTCTATTTATAAGAGATTTATTTAAACTATTCTTTTGAATGTAACTTTGAACTAACAATGTTTTTACTGAGTACCCTCGAGTTGAAATGGATCTATAGCTGACCCTTCAGTGGGTTTTTAGAGACACTTAATCACTTAGGATGAGATTGTCCATGCTTGCAGAACAGCTGGTGGATTTGAACCCTGTACCTTTGGGATCGCAGTACAGATTCTTACCCCTAGACCACTAGAGCTCCATAGTAGGAGTAGGTATATGCTAAGTAGATTAATACACAACCTACGGAAGCAGGAGTGGCATCCACTTCCTAAACAACATGCCTCTGGAGACTCTACGAATGTTGATAAATGCCAGTAGTTGTAGAGGGGCTTCAGGCCTTTTGTTCATAGGGTTGCTATAAGTTGTGCTCAACTTGAAGGAAATCAACAACAGCAATGTGTAAAAAACCAATAATGATCTTTAGACAGGGAGGTAATTTTTGAGAGAGATATTTCATTCTATCCGTTTTATTGGCAAACAACTACAGAAAGGACTCCTTGTGTTCACTAACAATGTAGGGTGGCATATAAAATGCATAATAGCATAATAATATCTACAATTTTGTCCTAGACACTTCAAACAATCCTGACTGAAACAGAATTCGAAGTTACTGTTGCACTTTTCTTCCTTACCTGTTAAGTTCTGGAGGTGGTAGTTGTATATTATTGAACAGCTGACCTTCCAACAACTTTTCAGAGGCTTTACATCTTATGGGAGGAGATTGCACATCTTTTTCCTGCAGAGCAGCTGGTATTTGAACCGTGTGATTTAGGGCTGCCAGTGCAACTTCTCACCACTAGACCACCAGAGCTCCCCATTTTGACAGAGTATAGAAATATGAATGAAGAAATGAGTGACTGCCACTGAATTCCTCACACAGAGAAGTCTAAAAGAACTCATTGACCTTCTCCTTATTTCTAAAAAGTATTAGAGTACATTTCTCAACTCCCTTTTTAATTATATACTTTTTTTAAAAAAAAGACAGAACTCTTATATTGTCATTAATGTAGTTCTTATTTTTAATTTTTATTTCTGAGAGACACACTTATCGATTTAAGAGTAACTTAAAAGGTTATACTTCAAATTACTTTTATAAAAACATTACCCTATATAGTAAAATAAACTGTGTCCCTGAGAATCTGCATGCCTGAATGTCAGCACTAGCACGGGAGGCTGTAACGATTTTTGTTAAGTAGTACTTCTGGTGCCTAGGGAAAAGAAGACCCAGAGAACACGGAGGTGTCGTGTTTCCCTTTTCTATGAGATCTCACCTTTTCCCTTGACCTTTTCTATCTCATTGTCTTTTCTTGAACATGGTACTAATCAAATTTTTAAAAAAGCATTGGTCATACTCCCACGAGATAGACTCCTGCACTTTCGCTATTAATATAATAGATTTACTCCAACAAGGACTCTTGATTGTTTGCCAGCTATAGGCTAAACTTAGTTTATCAAGTAATTTTAACATGCTAAAGAAAATAAAATTAAATAAGAAAATAGAATCTCATATAAACTATACCCAACAGAATTCTAACAGAGAAACATGATAGAAAAGTAAAATGCTCTTTCATTCCAGTGTCTAGAGATGGTAAAATTCTGTTCCACTACACAGGAAGAGGAATTCTTATCTCACCGTGGGTCATTCTTTGCTAGGTAGACCATAGAGAAGCTGGCCTTTCAGCTCAAACTCTGGATTTGGAGCTAATTGTAGATTTGCTCAGTCGTTGACTTGGACTTATGTCAGAGAAGATGTGAATTGACACTTCATCTTTTTCATTCCAAATTTTCAGTACTGGGATTGGGTTTAAAGTGGAAATAGTTTTTGGAAGTGAGAAGAGAGAATAATTTATTTGTCTGGAAAGTTTCTTAGTCATGATTTTTCTCAGAGAGGAAGTGTTAGTATCTGACATCAAATTCAAGTCACATTAGCAGTCCATGGAGCAACACTTACAAGCTGACAGTTCTATGGGTGTGATATTTGGACACACTTCAATCAATGACCTCAAAATGAGAACTTGGCCACAGTTCAACTTAGCAATGCTGAAGTGTTACTTCAACAATCATGAGTATCACAAAGATGTTAATAATAACTTGGTTATGTTTTAGTAAAAAAAAAACACAACAACAAACTACTGTTAACTCCAACTTATAGTAAACCTATATTAGAGTAGATCTGTGTTTTATAGAATTTTGAACACTATAATTTTATGGAAACTGACTAACACTTTTTTTCTGTGTGCTAAGAAGACTTTGAGTTGGTTGCCAATTGAGTTCTTACCATTTGCACCTTGTAGGGACCCTATTACCTATTTGTTTCATTTTAATAATCGTCCTATAAGGTTTATAAGGTATGAGAATTTTTGTTGTTAAGGGCTGTCGAGTTGACCACAACAAATGGTGACATCAGTGTGTCAATCTATCTCATCCAGAATCTTCCTCCCCTACGTTGATCCATTACCTTTCCAAGCATGATGTCCTTTTCCTAGGACTAGTCCCTCCCAGAAACATGCACAAAGTATGTGAGGCCAAGTTTTACAATCCTTGCATCCAAGAAGCATCCTGGTTTTAACCATCTCCAGAATAAGCCTGTTTGTTCTCTTAATAGTTCATGGTATGTTCACTCTTCTCCAGCACCTTTTCCAGCCCTCAAAGGAATTGATTCTTCTTCTATCATCCTTAGCCATTGTCTAACTCTCAAATGTATAGAGAGAAATTGAAAAGACTATGGATTGGATCAGGCACACCCTAGTCTCTAGATTGATATAAATGATCTTTAGCACTCTGGAGAGGTTCCCTACTGCAGATTTCCCCAATGCAATCCCTCTTTTGATTTCCTGACTGCTGGTGCCAAAGATAGTTGATTGTCAATCTCTTCTCCATCTATTATGGTGCTTGCTTTTAATTGGCTCAGTGATGATGATCTTTGTTTTCCTGGCATTGAGCATCCAGATTGACTACTTTTTAAACACCTACTAATTTTTATAGGACCTTGGCTCATTATAGAGACAAATTATTGCCCTTTGAACATATGCCCTGGTGATTTGACTACAGATCACTTTGATGTAGAACTGAAGTTCAGTTCCTCTAATTTCATGTCCTATTCTCTTTCTATTATATTTAACAACTTCATTATGGTTAAGCATCATTGGGAAGTACAGAGAATATAGGACATAAAACAAGTTTATAGTTAAGTGTTTAAACAAAGAATTCACAAACTAAAACATATCAAGTTATAAGATACTATACCTAGGAAAAATGAAATATATTTTTAACTGTATAGGTGACCTAAAATGTAGTGGGTTTTCCCCCCAATATTAAGTACTGAAAAAGAACAAAATTTGTTTTAGAGATTGATGGTACACTTGAAACACTAACTTTTTGTGAATGCATTACTTTCACTACTACAGAAAAGAGTGATTTTTCAGTAAAAAAATTCTAGTGTATCCAGATTAGATTTGACCAATATGTAGTCATAGCTTGGCTGTACAATAGATCTATTTTCATTTGAAAATATGTCTTTTTAAATAGTCTGTCTGGAAGAAGTTTAAAGGGAATGTGTTGATACTTAACTACATTAAAACAAACATTAGATGTGTTTAAAGTTCTTTTGTCAAAAACAGCCTAGATTTCACCAAGTTATTTTCAATTACAGAAATTCATTTCATCAACATCATTCCTTTATCAGCAGACTCTGCTCCTGCTCCCCAAACCACAATTTAATTACTTTTGAATCATCTATTAAAAACTCCACCTCAGCAGTTTGAATTAAGTCCAGATTGATTATCATAAAAAACCCCACTGGCATTTCTCTGGGGTTGCAGCCTAAGGTTTTCCAGTTTTATCACCCTGTAAAATTAACTCAATTTCTATGCTCACAATTTAATAACACTGACTGCTAACATTGGGTGTAGAAAGAGTATAGGAGCTGTGTTGCCAACCCAAAGACATGTGTTTCGAATCCACCAGAAGCTCCGTGAAAGAAAGGTAGGCAGTCTCCTTCTGTGTAATTTACAGCCTCTGAAAACCCGCTGGAGGATCCACCATATTGACTTGAATATATGTGTGTGTGTGTGTGTGTGTGTGTGTGTGTGTGTGTATGTATATAGTTGTTGTTGTTGTTATGTGCTGTGGAGTCGTTTGTGACTCATAGCGACCCTATGTACAATAGCCCTAAACCCTGCTCTATCCTGTGCCTATCTCATTGCCTCTGACACACCCATCCCGATTACCCCAGTCACTGAATCAATCCACCTCATAGAGGGTCTTCCCCTCCTGCACTGTCCCG
>NW_006399762.1:27703831-27711355 GCF_000299155.1 Elephantulus edwardii
CCTAGCCTAGCCTAGCCTAGCCTAGCCTAGCCTGTGCCATCCTCATTCTTTATGACATTCTTGAACCCGTTGGTGCAGTCATTGTGTTAATTTTTCTTGTTGAAGGTATTCCTTCCTTTTAATTCCTTCCACCTTTCTAAGCATGCTGTCTGTCTGTCTTTAAGGAATAACCTTTCCTAGAAATATGCCCCAAGTATGTGGGATGAAGCTTCACCATCTTTGCCTTCAAGGAGTACTCCAGTGTCACTTTTTCAAAGATATAACTCTTAGTTTGGCAGTCTATGGAATATTCAGTACTCCTCTCCAACACCACAGTTCAAAGACATCAATTCTTCTGCCATCCTTGTTTATTGTCCAGTCCTCAGAAGCATAGCAAATGATTAGAAAGACCATGGCCTGAATCAGGCACACTTTAGTCTTCAGATCGGCATTGTTGTTTCTCAGTAATTTAGAAAAGTCCCTGACTTTATTTCATAGTGCAGATTTTCCCAATGCAGTACTCCTAATCTCCTGACTACTGGTACCAACTGTGTTGTTTGTGAGTCCAAGTGAGATGAAATTATTGACAATTTTAATCTTTTCTCCATCTATCATGATGTTGCTAATTGGTTCAGTGCTGAGAATTTTTGTCTTTTTTTATGTTGAGATGTAATCCGTATTGAAGGCTGTCTTCTTTGATCTTCAGTTAATGTGTAACATCCTCCTCACTTTCAGTAAGCAGGGTTGTGTCATCTACCTAATGCAGGTTGTTGGTGAGCCTTTCTCTGATACTGGTGCCACATTCTTCTTCACAGAGTTCAGCTTCTTGAATAACTTGCTCAATATACAGATCAAATAGGTATAGAGAAAGGATACAACCCTGCAAATGTTGTTGTTACTGTTGTTATGTGCCATCCAGTCACCTGCAACTCCTAGTGGCCTTATGTACAACAGTCCTAAACCATGCTGTATCTTGTGCCAATCTCACTGTCTCAACTCACCTAACCTCATTACCCCAGTCACTCAATCAATCCACCTCATCAAGGGCCTTCCTCTCCTGCACTGTCCCTCCACCTTCCTAAGCATGACATCCCTCTCCAAGGACTGGTGCCTCCTTGCAAAATGTCCCAAGTACGTCAGATGAAGCTTCAGAATCCTGGCCTCCAAGGAGCATCCTGGTTTTACCCTCAACAGGATGAACCTGTTTGTTCTCTTAGCAGTCCATAGTATATTCAATACTCTTCTCCAACACCACAGCTCAAAGGCATCAATTCTCCTTCTAACATCTCTAGTCATTGTCCAGCTTTCTGATCTATTGCAATTAATTGCAAAACCCATGGCCCATATCAGGCGCACCTTAGTCTCAAAATTGACATCATTGTTCTTCAGTACTTTGGAGAGGTCCCTGACATCTGACATGCAATACATCTTTTAATTTACTGGCTGCTGGTGCCAAGAGTGTTTATGGTGAAGCCAAGCAATCTAAGGCTGTTAACAATCTTAATATCTTCACCATCTATCATGATGCTACCAATTGGCTCAGTGGTGAGAATCTTTGTTTTCTTGATGTTGAGCTTCAATTCCTGTTGAAGTCTGCATTCCTTGACCTTCTGCAGCAGGCACTTCAGGTCCTCCTCAGTTTCAGCAAGCAGGGTTGTGTCATCTGCATAATGGAGACTGTTGATAAGTCTTCCTCCAATCCTGATGCCACATTTCTCCTCATTGAGCCCAGCCACCCGGATAATCTGTTCTGCTTATTGATTGAAAAGTTGTTGGAGACATCCCTGGTGTACACCCTTCCCAGTTTTGAACGATGCAGTGTTTTCTTTCTCTGTTCTGACAACTGCTTCCTGATCTAAGTATAGGTTTTACATAACTACTCATATGCACCAAATTTTGCACCAACTACTCATATGCAAATTCAAACTGAAGATAAAGAAAATGAAATCAAATTCATGGACGCCAAATATGACCTTGAGTCTATTTCACCTGAATTTCCAAACATTCTCAGGAACATGTTTAAGGCTTTGAACACTAATGAGCAAAGACCAGATGAGTTGTGGGAAGATAGCAAGAATATTATCCACAAAAAATACAAAAGGTCATTACAAAGATAGAGGAGGAAGAAAAGACCAAGATGGATGTCAGAAGAGACTCTGCACTAGACACAGAGAAGCCAAAGCAAAGGGAAGAAATCAAGAAATTAAGGAGCTGAACATAATATTTCAAAGAGCAGTGTGGGAAGAAAAAGTATTATAATAAAACGTGCAAAGAGCTGGAAAAGTGCAAAGGAGCCTAACTTGTTCAGTATTTCCTAAACTCAAGGAACTGAAGAACAAATTCAAACCGCCAATTGCAATATTTAAGAATGCTTTTTGCAGAATATTAAATGATCCAGGAAATATTAAAAGAAGATGGAAAGAGTATACAGAGTCATTGTACCAAAAGGAGCTGGCAAACACAGAAGAATTTCATGAAACAACTTGTGAACGAGAGCCTGTGGTGATGAAGGACGAAGTTTAAGTGGCTCTGAAAGAATTGGCAAAAAATAAGGCCCTAGGAAATGATAGTATACCAATTGATATATTTCAACAAACAGATGCTGCCCGAAATGTGCTCACCAAGTTTTGCCAAGAAATCTGGAGGACAACCACTTAGCCAATTGACTGGAAGAGCTCTATAATTTGTTCCCATTCCAAAGAAAGGTGATCAGACAAAATGCAGAATTTATCGAACAATATAATTAAAATAACATGCAAGCAAGATTCTGCTGAAGATTATCCAAAAATGACTGGAATAGCACATCAACAGAGAACTTTAAGAAGTGAAGGCTGGGTTAAAAGACGATGTACTACTAGGGATATTGTAGCTGATGTTTGATGGATCTTGGCTGGAAGCAAAGAGTACCAGAGGAATGTCTGTGTTTGACTATCCAAGGCCTTTGACTGTGTGGATGACAACAAATTGTAGTTAACTCTGAGATGAATGGGAATCCCATGATACTAGATAGTGCTTATGCGAAACCCGCATGTACCTTTTAAATTTAAACCATGCAGTGTTCTCTGGCTGTTTTGATAGCAGTTTCTTAACCTAGGTATATAGGTTTTGCATGAACACAACTAAATGTTCTGAGGTTTCCATTTTTTCTTAATGATAGCCATAGTTTGTTATGATCCATGCAGCCAAATACCTATGAATATTTAATGAAGCATAAATGGACATTTTTTTCTGGTATTTTCTGCTGTCAGTCACGATCCATCTGACCTCAGCAATGATGTCCCTGATGCCGTGGTCTCTTCTAAATCTACCTTGAATTTCTGGTACTTCTGTCAATGTACTCTATTAGATATATTCAACAATCTTTTGTTTGGTTGTGATATTAATAATATTGTTCAATAAATTCCACATTCTTTAAATTGTATTTCTTGAAAATGGGAACAAATATGGATTTCTTCCAGACAGTTGATAAAGCAGCTGTCTTCCAAATTTTATGGCATAGATTGATAAGCATGTCTAGGGAACTATATTCCATGAGATTTCAATGATTCTATGTTTTTTCAGAATTAGATGACCAAATCTTTCTTCTAAGGTATCTCTGGCTGACTTGAATCACCAATATTTTTGTTAACCCTCAATTATTTAACTGTTTTCACAATCCAAGAACTCTATATGGTTATTGTTCTCTCCCTTTGAGTTGTTTCAACTTGTGGTGACTCCGTGCTTAGTAGGATAAAACCATTGTTACCCATAGGATGTCATTGGTTTTTAGAATTGACTCACCATGTCTTTCTTCTAGGCATGAACTCAAATTACCTTTCTGTTAATAGCTGATTCTTTAATTGTTACACTATCCAAGGACATCATGTCTGAGCAATTTTTACTGCATTTTAGCTGTATTCCCTTCTTGAGGTAGAAGTATGTTCTCTTATTGCTCTTACTACAAGATGGATTCTTGGTTTTCTTACAGACATTACTGAGTGCCACTTTGAGCATAGACTCTCTCTCTGAATCCAGTTGAAATGCATTCATATTTTTGTGAGGACATAGATGATTCTCTGGAAACACTTCTAATCACCAAAGAAGCAGAGACAGAAAGTGAAAGATAATTTGGAAGGTTTAAAGGGCAGTCGTCTACCAGATTACTTTTCCTTTTTTTCTCCTGATATTTATCATTTTTGCTCCACATGCAAAGTCTTTCTCATTGGCCATGGGTTACAGCTGTCATAATGTGTTATAAATTGAGTTTCTAACTGAAAGGTTAACAGTTTGAGTCCACTAGTAACTGCTTGGAAGAAAGACAGTACCATTAATTGAATCACAAAATACTTGTATGCAATGATATAATGCAGAATTTATGTAAAGATCAGCTTTAATTTTATAAACAAAATATTTTTAAGAAGGTAATGGTGGAACAAACTCATATTTTCAATTTCCGATGTTCTAAATCTCACTAGAAAAGATTGTCTTTCTTTCCTGGGGCCAATGGTGGAAATGAACTGTCAGAGAGTTGATGTCCTGAGTTGGCTTTGCAACACCATGCAGATCATGCCACCAGAGGTCTCAGGGCTGAAAGCAGTCACTTAGTCCCATTATAACTCTGATTTTATAAAAGAAGAGTTTTCCTGCGGTTTGGCCTGTAACTTTTTTATCTTGAAAGGTGGAGCTTCTTTTGCAACAAATAATAATCTCTGGGAGTGGAGTTCATTCTTTTGAACTCAGGTCCTGCACTAAGAAGCTCTTCAATACCAGAACATGACAGGATAGATGGAGATCTCTAATGAATGCCAAGACAGATGAGAATCCTCTTCTGTAAAGATTTATAATCTTGAAAATCTGATGGAGTCACCAGGTGTTGGAGGTGACTGCAGTGAGTTTTGTATTTGGCTGGCAGTATAGTTATGTTGGTATTACGGTTATTGTTCTTTTACATCATCCTACTATCCCAGCATCTTGCCAAAGATGCTTAATATTCACTGCAATAACTACATTAAGTAACGTGACAACATCTTATGATCTTCTTTAGTTCTTTGGTAATTTCCACCTTATTTTAAATGACCATTATATTTCTTCATTGACCAGTAAGTAACATCATGGTAGATAGAGAAAGGAATGAAACTGTCAATTATTTCATCTCTCGAACTGTCAATTATTTCATCTCTTTCATCTATTGAATCAACAATCAACACCTTTGTTACTTGCAGTCAGGAGATCAGAAAATGTATTGCTTTGGACAAGTCATTGTCATTGTCAGAGACATCTCAAAAATACTGAAAAGCAATAATGTGAGTTTGAAGATCAAGATACACTTGATTTAGGCCATGGCCTTTTCAATAGCTTGCTTGCTATATATCTGAGAGCTGGACAATGAATAAGAATAACAGAAGAAGAATTGATACCTTTGAATTGTGGTGTTGGAGAGAGTGATGGACTGTTGAAAGAACAGATAAGTCTTGTGGAAAATGCAAACAGAGTGCTTCTTGGAAGCAAGGATGATGAACCTTCATCTCTGATACTTCAAACATGTTTCTAGGAGAGTTATTTCTTGGAAAGAGATATCATACTTGAAAATATAGAGGGTCAGGGAAAAAGAAGAAGAACCCCAACAAGATGGATTGAGACTGTGACTGTAACAATGAGCTTAAGTGTATCAGAGAGGATGGTGATGACTGCACAAGATAGGACAAGGTTCAGGTCTATTGTTCACAGGGTTGCTATAAGTCATAAGTGACTTGATAGCATCTAAGAATAACAACAGATTTTCCATTTAATAATGTGCCACACTGCCTTCATTTATTAACATCCTTGAGTCCATTATCTTTTTTTTTTTAAATTGGACACTATGAAGTACGTCCCGACTCCTACTCTTTGACACCTTAGGCACCTTATGTACAACAGGAATATAAGCACTACCCCTTCCTGTGGCATACTCAGAAGCATTGCTATTCCGAGCCTGTTACTGCAATCACTGTGCCAATCCACCTTGATGAAGATCTTCCTCTTCTTCAATGACCCTCAACCAAGTATGGTGCCCTTCGCCAGGGACGGATCCCTCTTTATAACACATCCAAGTTAGCTGAAAGGCAACTAGTCTCCAATTTTAAACATTGTTCTGGCAGTACTTCAAATGTATTTTTAATCCTGGCATCTTTGTATACTTAATGTTTTTCACCAACACCACTTTAACCTAGTTTTAAGCTACAAATCCCGTTTTTTATAATCACTGTACAGCAAGCACTATGACATAGTTCAGCTGTTTTGCAGATTTCTTTTAGACAATGATTTTATTCCCGTTGAGGCTTAGTCAGACATCCACTCACAGGTTTTCCTGTCTGGTAACAAATGAAAGAACTCTTAAAAGACAGAACTTAGTTCCTTCCTTACAACTACAACATAAGAAGAGGACAAAAGAAATGAAAGAAAAGGAAAAAAAAAATAAAGGAATTTAGTTTATGTGCTTCATACTTGGTTTTTTCTCCAAATTAAAAGAAAAAAATAAGTAAATCTTGTACATTAATGATTAATTACTCTATAGTTTTTTATAAAATTGATATTTGCTCATGCTGTGACTTTAAACAGCTTGGGAAAAATACAACTAAAAATACTGTTAAAAAATTCACATCTGTCGTTCAGAAAGAAACACCATTAAAATTTAGAAGACAGCATTATAGATATTATTTTAGCCATATGAATAAAGAATGAGATAAAATATATTTATAAAAATGTGAAAATGCTGTTGATGTAGTCATTCTTAAAATTATATATCATTTGCTCTGATTAAACATAAGAAAATAAAACTGAATTAAAATATCAAAAAAGAAAGATATGCTTGGAAAGTCTTTCTCTCTTTCATTAACCCTCTAATTTTCCAAGCATGATATATTTTTCTAAGAACTGACCACTCCTAAGAACATACTGAGGCAAAGTTTCACCATTTTTGTCTTTAAAGAGCACTCCTGTTTCACTCTCCCTAAAACATATTTGTCTCTTCTTTTGGCAGACCATGGAACTTTTCTCTAACACCCTAACTTAAAGGGATAGAGTCTTCTGCCATCCTTAGTCATTGTCCAACTTTCAGATACATAGTAAGTAATTGAAAAGACCAAAGCATGAATCAGGTACCCCTTAGTCTTAAATTGACATCATTGCTCTTTAATATGATGGAGGGGGTCTTGACAGCAGATTCTCTCAATGTGCTGTATTTTTTGACTTCTTGCCTCCTGGTCCAATCTTGTTGATTGCGGAGCAAATTAAAATGATTTTTTAAAAAAATCTTCTCTCCATCTACTTTCATGTTTCCTATTGGCTTAGTGTTGAAGATTTTTGTCTTTTGGGTGTTGAGCTATAATCCATATTGAAGGCTGTAGCTTTTGATCTTCTGCAAGTGTTTCATGTCCTCCTTGCTTTTGTCAAGTAAAGTTATTTAATCTGCATAATGTACGTTGTTGATGAGTCTTATTCTATTCTGATGCCATATTCTTTTTGTAAAGTTAATATTTTAGAATTATTTGCTCAGCATACAGATTGAATAGATTTGGAGAAAGGATA